>NC_086446.1:583257019-583339519 GCF_028390025.1 Pseudophryne corroboree
TCTCCCTGCCCACAGCCTAACCCTCCCTTCTTGCAGCCTTTACCTAACCTCCCTCACTGCAGCCTAACCCTAAGCCTCCCTTCCCACAGCCTAACCCTAACCTCCTTCCCCGCAGCCTAAACCTAACCCTCCCTTCCTGCAGCCTAAACGTATCCCTTCTTCCAGCAGCCAACCCTAACCCTCCCTTCTTGCAGCCTAACCCTAACCTCCCTCCCAGCAGCCTAAACATAACCCTCCCTCCCTGCAGCCTAACCCTATACCTCCCCCTGCAGTCTAAACCTTACCCTCCCCTGCAAATTTACATTCAGGATGTTGACTTTCAGAATTCCAGTGTCGGCATTCTGATGGGTGTCGAGATTCTGATGCTGGTCTTTTGACTGTCGGCATCCCGTATGTTGGGATGCCAATTCAATTTTTCATTGTAAAGTAGTGTACTTTCATGTCACAATAACGGTATATTGAGGGATTCTCCTAGGGGCATACCTTTCATCTATATGTTGCAACTATTATGTGAGTAATTCAGACTATCATTTATCATTAGTGACATTGCTTAGAATTACTTTGGACACTGGCTCTAAATGATTGATGCTCATCACTCATGCAAATCTGTACAGCCCACAAGATGGCTGCCTTCACTTTGTGCAGGTAAGGCAATTGTTCTATAACATGTTATAAAAAAAAGTGTAGGCCAGGCTTTAGTTGGGTCTGCCATGTACATGATGCCTACACAATCCAGGTTACACTACATCTATTCATGCTGACAAGAGAGAATCATTATAATCAAATGAAAATAATGAAATAATTGCTACTGTAAATGACACAGAAATTAGGAGGGATAACAATAAGGTAAATGTCAGGGTTTGTATGAAAGCGAGAGTAATGTTCTTGGCCAAACTCTGAAATTGTTTTTAAAGGAGCAATCATGTGCAAGGCAAAACCATGCCTTCTAAATGAGTGCCGCTTTTTAAAAAAAAAGTCTGAGTTTGGCCGGGAACCCGCACCTCCAGCCAACTTGGACTTCATTACATCCGGCCTATAGTGTTTTTTTCTATTTTTTTAATCAAAATAATACACAAAAAAAGTTTTGCAATATGCTATCAAAAGAGTCATATCTGTCCCAAGATAAGCTTCTAGTCACAAAATCAGCTCATAACAGGAACTTAAAAAGTGGCTAAGCAGTTATGTGAATTACCACTGTTGAACTGGTTGCCATGTGAATCATTTCTATACCTCTCTACACCCACCCCATCATAATGCAGATACTGAATATCACAAGCCAAAAAAATAGACTGCTTTATAGTTTTTACTTTATGTAAACAAGGTGTCATAACCAAGGTGTCATAATACACTGTTGCAAATAATGTAGTAGGGACATTCATGCGCCCATAAATAATTCAACTTGGAGATAAATGATAATATTTACTATGTTTCCATTTTACCTGTTTTTATTGATTTAATAATTATTCATTGAGGAAATTGGAAAAATGTTAATTACCGTAAATTTAGCTAATTGAACTGTTAATTGTTGTCAATTAAACAGCTCATTAATCTAAGGTCAATGCAATTGTTTTTCTTCTTTCTTCTCTTCATCATGTGGAATTAGAAAGTTAAATTCAAATTAATAATTATTTAATTGCTACGTAATCTTATGAACTGGGAGAACGAATGCATATGCAGCACCCATGTTGTCATTCATTATGTAATTCAGTTTGTTTCTATCATTTTATTGAAATCATTGCAAACAAGGGTTGTGATAACCGCAAACTAAACTCTTGTGTCTTGTGAGCACGTCCCTTCACTTACTGTAGCTGAGATCATTTATAAAACGCAAGTCGTCAGAAGTGCTGAAGCGCATAGCTTTACAGAGTGGTATTTGTGAAGCATTGTGCAGAGCAATGGAGAGCATTCTGCAGGGCAATGAAGACACAACACTTCATTTTTGTGTATTGGCATTATTGTAGTGCAATAAAGAAATGGAGAATGTGAAGGGAATGTGCGGAGGACCATATGAGGCCTGATTTAGATGTGGATGGAGTTGCTATCGCTACTGCTCACATGAAAGTAGCACTAATAAGGTAATACAGCAGAAGGTGTCACTCCTCCTGCTGTATTACTGATCTGAGCTGTGTTCTAGGATGCAGTATCAGATCATCCGAGACACAATCGGCCATGTAGTCATGCAAGCCGGCCGCTGCAGATCCAACAAAGAGGCCAAGAAATCTTCATCATCTGACAGAGATTCTGGCCTTGTCATTCCCCCCAGTGGTAGCAACATGCCTCTAGTTTGGGAAACAGAGACTGTCGCCACCCCTTCCGGACCCCCGAACAGCTGCAGACTGTCAATCACTGATAATCTGCTGCCGTTCTGTATTTAACATCACAGACCGCAAGTGTAGTACAGGTCTGGCGAATGCACAAAGCACCGAACATCGCCAAACATTTATGTAATAGACTCTGTAATATCAATATACATGATCATATCTGAGGTAAAAATCAGCTTCTTGTGCACATTTTAATCAAATTATCAACGCCCACCTACCAAGACAAAGAATGTACCGCTCTGTGTTGCATCTGCATACAGGTGATAAATGAGTACTGTATTCTGTAATTCACAAACCAAAAACATGGATTTGCAGAAACCTCTCATCTCCAAACTTAATAGGGTTTGCACCTAACAACAGCATAGACACAGAAGTCTCCTGACTATTCAGATGTGGACAAAATGTTACATGTGACTGTAGGTAAGAGTCGTAATTACTGGTAATCAAGGGTGTAGCTACCATAAGTGCAGGGAGTGCAGCTGCTATGGGGCCCAGAGCTGAGAGGAGCCCACCTTCCCTGTCACAGTTATATGTTATATAAATTTGTTTTGGTACATAGGACCCTTAGAAACATTTGCCTTTGGGCCTACAATATGTCTAGTTACCCCTCTGGACCTGCTCATTGTAATGTGGTATAAAATTAACTGGGGGTTAGTGTAATGTGACATAATATGAACTGGGGACACTGTAATGTGACATAATATGAACTGGGGACACTGTATAATAATGTGAATTGGGGTATTGTGTTACATAATGTGTACTGTCAGCCCTACAATGTGACATAATGTGAGCTAGGGCACTACTATGGGGCCTAACATCACCAAGGCACTACTATGGTTCAGAAAACAAACTAGGGGACTACTGCAGGCATAAAATGAACAACTGTGGAGAGGTGTCTCTCTAGAAGCATTGCAACATTGGCCCCTTCAAAATGTTGCTATGGGGCCCACAAATTTCTGGCTACACCCCTACTGGTAATTACTGGTATCTCTGAGTTATGTAACACCACATCTATAGCAATGAGTCCATATAATGCAACACAACAGAAGCCTTCCACATGATCAATAAGTTCCCAGGACCTCTACAACACTGATTTTTTTTTTATAGGACCTCTTACGGATGACAATCCTGATACTTTAGTGAACAGTAAAATACAAGAATAAATTATATGACTACGAAAAAGAGTTATTAATAAGAAAATAGAAAAAATGCAACAATGTAATGCTTATAGGAGTGTAACATGTCTAATAGTAACCAGCTGGAACTACTAGATAGTGTTAATCAGCCATACTTCTAAAAATCCTTGGACTACAAAGGAAGCGAAAACACACGAACAGTTGACTTGAAGTGTCTCTTAATGAAGAAAAATAGCAGACTCTGGACTGTTACAGAAAATAATGAAACATAAATCCAGCTACAATGACAAGAAACAAGAGTGAAATGTATCACTTCTAATATACTACATATAATATGTACAGTAAAGTTAAGCCTGTAATATACTCTTTTTCTATAGACTTGAATTGGACGGTTTGTCTCCTTCTTTTGTGTGTAGTTGTTCTCCAAAAGAGAATAGTGAGAACAGAACTTAAGCCTACACTACCTTAGTAAAAAGGCTTAGAGAAATATTTATGTAGTTATAATAAACTCAAAAAAAGTGTCAACTTCAACTATTACATTTAAGTGGATGGAGAGCGCTGGCACTGTAGCATAATCCATTAAAGTCACACATGACATCAAGTAGGAAAGAGACCTACACACTATGGGTCTGATTCTGAGTTATGAAGCACAGTGGCTGTATTTGCATGAAGCCAGGGAAGACAAATTTACTACCTTATGTTATACAATATTCCGTACAGGTAATGTGAGAATCCATGTGACTTCCACTGTTTATATGCCACCTCCGCAACCACCATCATTACCACCAGCGCCATTGAAAGTGCAGGATATCCATCTGCAACAGGCTTCCCTTCCCTGTACACATGATTTAAATAATATAAATAAGTAGTAAGTAAAAGGTTAAACATACCATTAAAAATACACAAACATAATAGAACTTTCTAAGCACATATTCTCCCACCTCGTGGTAAGTCTTCTGTCTCTTCTTCATGTTAGCTACTCTCTGGTCCAGAGTACTGATTGAAGACTCAGAACCACACACACAGCCAACTTGGTAGAAGAAGCTGCTACCAGAGGGCTTATGCATCTGCTCTTTGTCCCTTAAACTGCATGATGTGGCGGCAGCTCTAGTACAGGTTGAGTATCCCTTATCCAAAATGCTTGGGACCAGAAGTATTTTGGATATCGGATTTTTCTGTATATTGGAATAATTGCATACCATAATGAGATATCATGGCGATGGGACCCAAGTCTAAGCAAAGAATGCATTTATGTTTAATATACACCTTATACAAAACAGCCTGAAGGTCATTTTAGCCATTATTTTTAATAACTTTGGGCATTAATCAAAGTGTGTGTACATTCACACAATTTATTTATGTTTCATATACACTTTATACACACAGCCTGAAGGTCATTTAATACAATATTTTTAATAACTTTGTGTATTAAACTAAGTTTGTGTACATTGAGCCATCAGAAAACAAAGGTTTCACTATCTCAGTCTCACTCAAAAAATTCCGTATTTCGGAATATTCCGTATTTCAGAATATTTGGATATGGGACACTCAACCTGTAATTGTACTATATACCATTGCTATTGTTGTCATAATTTGAGCCACTTGCCAAGAGGAAGGGGGTTTCCGGGCAACTAAAAAAAAACCTGCATTTGCCTATGGTACGCCATAATGCATAGATTCTGCACATGAGCTGTATGGTAAAAAAGGCTATTTGCAGTCATGAGGAGAGATCTGTGAGACCCTATGTTTGTGCTCATAGCAGGATTTGCCACTTAGCAACAATTAGTGAGAGTGTAGCAAATAGATGTCAGTTGCTTCTAATAATACACAAAAAGAAACAGAGAAGGATTGGACTTGAAGTGGCACACTTAAACATTAAATTGATACATAAAATATAACTTTTATTAGAGTATATTTGTTAAAAAGACCTGTAGCTGTGAAATATTAAAACCAAAAACATATAAATTGACAAAACAAAGTGTGATATGTGTGAATAAAAACACACACTGTGCTAACTGTGTAGTGCTACACATATATAATATATTATAGGTACCTATAATATATTATATATGTGTAGCACTACACAGTTAGCACAGTCAATTTATATGTTTTTGGTTTTTAATACTTCACAGCTACAGGTCTTTTTAACAAATATACTCTAATAAAAGTAATATTTTATGTATCAATTTAATGTTTAAGTGCGCCACTTCAAGTCCAATCCTTCTCTGTTTCTTTTTGTGCATAACTATATATTGGCAACAATATATTCAGTGGCAGCACCCCCTATATAATTCAAATATCTGATATAGAATATAACTAGGGGTTTCTTTTGTTCTAATTTGGAACCTCTCTATAATATGCTAGTGCAGTAGTATCCCTTTCCCTTTCCCTGCTAACGTACAGCTTCCAATAATACCAAAGTCTAAAACATGCTATGATGTTTGGATAATGCTTGTATAAGAAACAAGAAAATAAACATTGCTGCCTTTATAATTCCTAAAGAAGCCGCTGTTCAAAAAAAAAAATCTTCTTTACCTGATGGCTTCCAGATATATTGAATTGAAAATAAAATGCAACTTGAGAGAAAACTAAACAAAAATCTAAATATAGGTTACTGTGAGTTTATGACTGACAAGACGTATCCTCCAGTTGTTGTTGCTGGTTGGTGTCAAAGTTGTGCAGGAAAGTGTAAATGATCAGGGTATAGAGAGGGGCTTCTCACCAAGTTATAGCTATTTTAACACAAATTTTAATTTTCCAAAATGTGGATGACATTATGGGACCCTCTATGCTGCTAACAAATATTGCTGGTTCATCTGAGGAATGGTATGTATAGGGTGTTTGTTCTCACCAGGGACAACTCACATAGGTGATCTTCATGCTGAAACACCCACAGGCAGTTACAGATACAGGTTGGATTTAAAGACCGAGGACAAAGTACAGTACATACGTTTGCCTTGCTGCAAAGTCAGAACAGGCCAAGATCAGAGGTACTGGTATTGGCTTCTTTGTATTTTTATCACTCTCATATTCTGACACATAATATATAAAAAAGTGACAAATGTTGAAATCAACCAAAGCCACTATAGCCCAAGGCTACAAACCCCGCTACCCCCACCACAGACAAGAAGGTGACAAAAAAACTAACTTAACTTTGAAATGGGAATCCTGTGCATGCCTTATTCTGTCCCAGCATCCTCTACTTTTATTATATGATTTTGATGGCATGAATATACAGTATAATAGACAGAGGAAGCTCTGTAACTTGCCCACCAAGTAATCCTTTGAATTCCACCAGTTTTACTCTAACAGAACCTTACTCAATAAGCTCACAGACTGGTTGTGTGTATAAATAATTACGGATATATGACTATATACATACCAACCATCCCCTCCTGCAGCCCAACCCTAACCACCAACTCCTGCAACCTAACCTAACCCTATTGCCTAATCCTAAACCTAACCCGAAATACTCATCTTTGGGATCCCTCAGCATTGTGACCATCGGGAGTCCACTGTCGGGATTCTGACCGTAGGGATCCTGAATACATCCCATATCAAGTATTATGTTAATTACTTTACCTATGCAACCTTTGACCTTACCTGCTGCTGTTGTACCCTGTTTTACGGAGGAAAAAAAATCTGTCCCCCTAATTACTTAAAAAATAGATTTTCAATAAAAAGATTATTTAAAAATAACACATTAGCAAGATCTTTCTATTGACCTTAGATAAATGGACTCTTTAGAAGCTGCAATGGGCCCAAACACAGGGGTATGTGGTCAAATTGGGGAGGGCAAAGCCAAATAGGGGAGCATGACCTCCCTCACCCTGGCTCAAGGGGCCTGGGTCATTTGTACTTCCTGCAAGGAGAGAAGACTTCTGCTCAGCTCACAGCAGCGTGGGCTGCGTTTGGGGACAAAAACTGCTACTGCTGAGATATACAGTATTTATATACACTAACTAGGTACCTTCTCATGGGACATTTTACAATGTTCTATTTGTTAAGCCTTTTTTTCTTTTATGTAATGTAAACACTCCATTTTCGTAATTATTAGGGCTACCAGTTTTGTGAACACTATGAATTTCCGCTTTGTCCTTCTTGTAGAAACGTGCTTAAAAACTTTCCTATATTCAAGAGATGGTTTTACAATTGACTTATACAACAACAAACATATTCAAGTATTATACCAACAATTCATATCAGGCTTATGGGATCCAATTTTGAGACTCAAACCATTTGCAAATATTAGTACCACTTCTGTTTTATGTCATATGTGGTACTGTACCTGGAAAGACCATACATATAAAATATAGTGGTCTATCTATTACTTAAAACACTTTTATCCTATTAGCTCTGTTAATTTTGCAGCTGAAAAAAATGGACTGATATTGCGATTTTGAGTGTCGGGTTATCCTATTAAAAGCCTGTTTTTTGGGGGTGCCAAAATATGTGCCACTATTGGGCAATAATGCATGGGATCCAGGATAAGTTTACGGACCCATGTGTTATCGCTAGTCTGAAGGGCTGCTTATTGGTTATTATGCTTTGCGTGCCTGAGGCACTCAAAGCATAATATGACATAAGTGCCGGCATCAGGGTTTCAGGGTTTATGGGGTCCCAAACAAATCAAGCACTTCAGCCACAAAAGTGGCAGCCCCTTTTGCTGGCATGCTTGGTTTGTTATTCTATGTATATATCCAGTGTGTCTTTTTGGGACAAAGGACAATTCCATCTTGCTCCACTTTTCATAACAGGCTATATTTTTGGGGGGCATTGGGGACAGTCTTTGCATTATTAATTTGCAACACACCTTTAAACAGATATACATGCTGTGTGTTTGTGATGCTGCTTTGTTTGATTAGTTTAGCTAGCCATCCTTCGGACAATATTCATGAAGAATATTGTGAACTGTAAGGTGGTCAAAATAATTTACATTCTAAACATCATTGCTTTATACCGAGATGTCTTCCTCCCTCTCTCTTTCTCTAAATATATATATATATATATATATAAGCAAACATAGCAGGGTCACAAACATCAATATTAAATAACTTTGTGCATCACAACTCTAAATCATACAAAGCAAAGGAATAAAGGTAAATAAAACAGTCCAAATGTGGGCTCTCGTGGGTCTTCATAGAATGGATGCATTTCATCAGCAAAAATTCTCAGTTAATATGTGCCATTTAAACAAAGCTCAAATAGGATTGAGGGGCCTAAATTGTCTTAAAACTATTATGCTAATTGTGCTAGACCACTACCAGCAGCCTAAACTGCTGACACAAAGTAGGATCTGCATGTTGCATCAGAAAGTGAGATCATAAGACCAGCCAACGTTTTTCAAATTTGAACTGTCTGGCTTTGTTGCCCGCTGTATGCCCAGTTTCCTGGTCTTATCTGACAGAATTGAAACTCAGTGTGGTCTGTAACCCATCCACTTTAAGGTTCAACAAACCGTGCCTTATTCTGAGTCAGACACATCTGCAGCCACCAACTTACTACTTTATGCTAATGCGAGTCACCATCCACCTAATCAAGTATATATCTGTCTGTCAGTGGAAGGCTGTGTTTTTCCTTCCACATTCATAAGTATCAGGAATTTCACCCACCCCATGCTGGGTGCAAAAGATCTGTCTGAAATCTGTATCCCATCTGCTTCAACGACAAATGAGCTCAGAAGTCTACCTGCACACCTGCAACAGTCCCACGAGATGGATCAGTTCCAGGCGCTCATATGGTGGACACCCAGTTTCTACCCAGAAATAGAAAGAGTGATCTGTCAATGGATGGATCAATCCACCTGTACATTCAGTCTCCCTCTGTGTGCGTATACATGGTGTCAGTCTGCAATTGCTTTCTGCACTATGGCCCTCATTCCGAGTTGTTCGCTCGCTAGCTAATTTTAGCAGAAATGCAAACACAAAGCCGCCGCCCTCTGGGAGTGTATCTTAGCATAGCAGAATTGCTAACGAAAGATTAGCAATTCTGCTATTATTAGCAGAATTGCTAACGAAAGCAATTTCCTTGCAGTTTCTGAGTAGCTCCAGACCTACTCCTAGATTGCGATCACCTCAGTCCGTTTAGTTCCTGGTTTGACGTCATAAACACGCCCTGAGTTCGGCCAGCCACTCCTCCGTTTCTCCAGCCACTCCTGCGTTTTTACCTGGCATGCCTGTGTTTTTTAGCACACTCCCTGAAAACGGCCAGTTTCCGCCCAGAAATACCCACTTACTGTCAATCACACTACGATCAGCAAAGCGACTGAAAAGCTTTGTTCGCCCGTTACTAAAATAGCATAGTTTTGCGTAAAATTGCTTAGCGCGTGCGCCCTGCTGTGCATACGCATGTGCAGAACTGCCGGATTTTAGTCTATTAGCAATACCGCTAAAATTAGCAGCGAGCGAACAGAGCCGGCCATAGGCATAGGCAAACTAGGCAATCGCCTAGGGCATTTAATATGCCTAGGGGTATCAGCAGCTTCTGCTGATTAAAATGATATGTGGCATGCCTATATTCTGTGTGTAACATTTCATATGCAGATACAGCCACAGTCGCACACAGTATATAGGCATGCCGTATATCATTTTAATCAGCAGAAGCTGCTTGTGCATCCTAGCCACATAGCAATGCAAATAAGATGCATCTTCATAAATAAAAGGTGCACAACATTAGCATTGAGGCAAGATGTATGAGGACACATCTGCATCCAAGCAGAGGCAGAGGTCACAGTGTTAGTGGCATTGTGAGTACTGTGTGCATGTGAGTGGGTTGGTTGTGCAGTAGTGTTTAGAATATAAATAAGGAGCATTATGTGTGTCATATAAAAATGCATTAATAATGTGCAACATATGTGTAAGGGGCACTATGTGTGTCATTATGTGTATAAGGGCATTAAAGATGTGCGGCATATGTGTAACAGGGTACTACTGTATGTGTGTCATTATGCGTATAGGGGCACTAATAATGTGCGGCATATGTGCAAGGGACATTATGTGTAAAAGGATATTAATAAAGGTTGTCATAATGCGTAAAGTGCATTATGTTTATAAGGACATTAATAATGTGTCTCATATGTGTAAGTGCCATTACTCTGTGGCATTATGTGTATAAGGTGCTCTTCTATGTGTCGTTGCATATAGAAAGGGCACTACTGTGTCGTCTAATGTGAATAAAGAGCAATAGGGTGTGGTGCAATGTGAATAAGGAGCAATTCAGTGTGATGTAATGTGAATAAGGGGCTCTACTGTGAGGAGTAAAGTTTATAAGGTAAAGTGATACTACTGTGGGATGTAAAATGAATTATGGACACTATCGCATGATCAAATGTGAAAAAAGTTGCAGTACTGTGTGGCGTAATTGGAATTGGGGTTACTATTGTGTGGCTATGCCCCTTGCCAGCAAAAAAACACCCCTTTTTGGGCTGTGTGACAAATGTGAGAACTGTTCCTATTTAAAATATAGGGGGTACAAACACCAAAATAAGGACTGCTATGGGTGAGGGGTGATGGTGCTGGGAAAGAGGTGCAAGGTCAGAGGCAGAACCAGCGGTGGTGCAAGGGGGCACCAGCCAAAATCTTGCCTAGGGCATCATATTGGTTAGGGCCGGCTCTGCGAGCGAACAACTCGGAATGAGGGCCTGTATGTGCAATTTGCAGACTAGTATGTATTTGGACTCGTGTCCAATCAGAATTAGACTCACTGTTTACTCTTCATACCACTAATGTAAGTAATTGGTAATTGGTAATTCAGTTACTATCTTCTTCCTGTCAGCTTATACCAGTCTGGCCATTTTCCTATGGCCAGGGCCATTTTAACAGCATTGTAGGCCCTGAGCAAAGCAATACACTGTGGCCCCTAAACACCCATTGATGGAAACCAATAAAACAAATTATAACATGCCCATCCTGTGCAGTTTCTATACAGTGAATGGTTGTCAGCACTCTGGAGGATAGCTCCCACCATCTACCAATCAGCATGCTGACAGCCATTTATTATGTATCTAACAAAGTGGGCACTGAGTGTACTGTATGTGTGTAGAAGTAAGGGAATACTTTATTAAGCAAATACCTCAAGTAGACCATAATGGAAAGGGAACAACTGTATACTAATTCAATCTTTGTAAAGGTGTAGATATACTGTATAATAAAAAAAAAGTAAAATATTGCAGTGCATTAGTTAAGTGTTATGTTACAATGAGATAGTGCACTATTACATTTTATAGCATTTCTCGCACATAACGCAATGCTGTACTGATGCTTTCAACATGGACATGTTAAAATGTTACATCTGAGAGGCAGTGATTGTGTCTGTCCTGGCACAACAAACATTATCCTGTAGTCCCTCTATAAACATGACAGACTCCTGTACTCTCTGCTGTATAGTGTAATTTCCTTTTATAGCCAGTGCTGTGTGTGCCCTTTGCTAATTCCTACCATTCCAAACGTTTTATGGAGCAAAACGCAAAGTCCCATTCTGTATATCATCAATTCATTTATGTCCTAATGAAATATCTTAATAGCAAACTAGTGAAAACATGTTATCTTGAGTATGTTATTTTCATGTTTTCATGTTTTATATATATATATATATATATATATATATATGTGTGTCTGTGTGTGTGTGTGTGTGTGTGTGTGTGTGTGTGTGTGTCTGTGTGTGTGTGTGTGTGTGTGTGTGTGTGTGTGTGTGTGTGTGTGTTTAACTATTACTGCAGCCTAAGAAATTAGCAAGGCTCACAGTTTTTTGCAGAAAACATGGACTCCATCTCAGGATGGCATAAATGCATAGTGAAGTACCCGTGGGTGTCCATGGTCCTAGGAAGAAGTGCTATGCATGTATGGATTAAAGACCCACTAAACTTTTGCCTTCACCTCAAGCCTACGCATGCACTTTGTAAAATATAAAATGGATACTTACCTACTTTCCCAGAAGCAGCCGAGAGATTTTCCAGGTACAGTAGTCTCCCAGACTCCCCAAAAAAGGGGGTGGCTCTCCCACAATCCACCCACTTCTTAGTGAAGTGGGCAGGATGGCGAGATAGTATTGGGAATAGCGGATCTATATGGAGGGTTAAAATGATGCAAATCACATTGGGGCAGATGTATTAACCTGGAGAAGGGATAAAGAAGTGATAAAGCAGTGATATGTGCAAGGTGATAACGCACCAGCCAATCATTATGGATTTGAAAAATGACAGTTAGGAGCTGACTGGTAGGTGCGTTATCACCTTGCACTTATCACTGCTTTATCACTTCTTTATCCCTTCTCCATGCTTAATACATCTGCCCCAATGTTTTAGCCCCATCCCTTCTCCATGGTCCTGCGATTCAAGACAATTTGCCACGGCAAGGGAGGGGCCTAATGACGTGAAAGTGCATGGCCCCGCCCACTAAGTGACCAAACGCATCTTCTCTCCGGGCTTCTCATGTAGAGGAGAAACCAACTGTCAGCAATTATAAAATGGATCAAACTAAAGCCTTTCGCAGTCCATTATACTACTGACAATATTACTAACTTGGGCAGTACAGATGGTGTAGTGGTTAGCATTACTGCCTCACAACACCACAGCCCTAACTTGTGTGGAGCTTGTATATTCTCACTGTGCTTGTGTGGGTTTTCTCTGGGTATTCCAGTTTCCTTCCACAACAAGGTACTTACAACATATTGTGAGAAACATAGAAATAAAATGTACAATTCATATTTGATTGTAATTGTAATACTAAAACGCCACTTCTCTAATGTATATACACTTTATACTCTAGTTTATACTAATCTAGATTTATTGCACATGTCAACTGGGGCATGAATTAGAAATACTAGTTATGCATGAAAAGTTACTGCAGATTGGAGGACTAGTCTTTTGGCTACACCAGAGAAGATTGCAGCTTATAAAAATACTAGTAAGCAGGTGTTTGCACGAAAAACCCATTCTCTCCTGGTGCCAAACTACTCAGTGTTTTGGCCCAAGCCCATCATCATGTATGACAATCGTAGAAGCAGAGCTGCTCTAGGAGTTATGTGACGTGAAGATCTCAGCAGAATTTACAATAGCTGTCAGTTATCTTCACTTTTCCCTATATTCAGTCTCAGTGTAGAATCCAATCTACGTACATGTTCAACTCCCTGAAATCCACTTCACATTAACTGACCAATGAGACAATGGGAGAGCACACAAAGAAGTATGTAATAAAGTGGAGCAAATAACAGAAATATAATATAACCCGTGGCATGCAGATATTAGCTTTAATTAATGTGGTGCCATTTAAACTAATTAAAGCTAAAATGTAATTGGTTGAAATGAATTGTAGAATTTTTATATGAAACATCCTATCTATTTATACTTCCATAGGTGCTTCAACAACTAGTATATAGTATTCTAAAGGCGATAAATAATGAAGTCAGAAGTATCCATAATCCTCCATGGGAAGGCATTAAATCCTTTACCAAGATGGCCACCATTTGCTCTACTGCTCATGCGCGGTGTCATCTTGTCACTGTGTTGGAGCACCACAGTGTGACAAGGAGATGTCCCACTTAGCTCAGTGAGACCCTGTGATATACTCTAGGGTTGGGTATGAAATGCCAGCTCTCATGATCTTGGCGGTCAGAATTCCGACAGCGGTATTCCAGCGGTCAGAATGCCGACATATCCCAGTAAGTATTCTAACACTTGCTCTAACCCTAACCTACCCCTCCCAGAGCCTAACCTGAACCATCCCCTTCCACAGCCTAACCCAAACCATCCCCTCCCACAACCTAACCTTAACCCTAACACTTACCGTCAGGAGCGTCAAGATTGTGAACATCAGAATCTGACCACCAGGATCCTGACTACATCCCATACTGCATTCCACACGCTATTCACTGCTTGTATCATGCACTCAATAACTGGTGTGGTGCACACTGGCCCCCTGGATCCATGGGGGCCCACACCGCACAATCTGTACCCATCTCTTCTGTACTGTCCTCTCTGGAGTCCCGCATCGCTGCAAAATCACCTGTAAAATGTTTCAGATGCCATTTTCCTGGCATTTTGCCCATGTAGGGAAATGACCGGGAATATGCCTGCAGCACCATTTTCCCGGAGACCAGTGCAGTAGACTCTAGCACAGCACTAGAGTCTACTACCGCTCAGGCTCTCACAGTCCACACACTGATATGCTGCCTGGCTGCTGGCTAGAGAGTAGGAGGCCCGGAAGAAGACTGCACATACGGGCCCCCTCCTTGCTTAATACGCCACTGACATGCACCTCTGCCTACACACAGTCACCGGCTGGTGGTTTGTATGCTCCACTCAAGCTCCGCTCCAACAGTGTCTGTTACGCACATAATTGTGAGTACAGCTGTACATCCACATCACCGCTAAATAAACCACTGCACTGGTTAAGTACTGGACGGTTTCATGAGTTGAGGGATCCGCTAGTGTGTTGTGTGTACTATTAGCTTGCCATACAACCGCCAACAGTACACACATATACATTTGGGCAGTACTGATGGTATAATGGTTAGCATTACTGCCTCACAGCACTGAGGTCATGGGTTCGATTCCCACCATGGCCCTAACTGTGTGGAGTTTGTATATTCTCCCCGTACTTGCGTTGATTTTCTCCGGGTACTCTGGTTTCCTCCCACAATCCAAAAATATACTGGTAGGTTAATTGGATCCCAACAAAATTAACCCTAGCGTGAATGTGTGTGTGGCAGGGACTGATGTGAATGGCCAAATATTCTATGTAAAGCGCTGCGGAATATGTGTGCGCTATATAAATAACTGGCAATAAATAATAATAATAAATATAAACCGCCCTTCAGTTGTACTGAGCACTGGATTGTAACTCCCAGCGTTTAGCAGCAGCAGAGGGTCTACTTCCTTTATATTTTATGATATATTCTCCACACTCCACTGTAGACCTGTTTGTCTTAAAACACCACTCAGGTCTGTTGGTATTGTGCATGGAGACATATAGGGGGTCATTCCGAGTTGTTCGCACGCAAGCTGCTTTTAGCAGCTTTACACACGCTAAGCCGCCGCCTACTGGGAGTGAATCTTAGCTTCTTAAAATTGCGAACGAAAGATTCTCTAAATTGCGACCACACACCTCTTAGCAGTTTCTGAGTAGCTCCAGACTTACTCGGCATCTGCGATCAGTTCAGTGCTTGTCGTTCCTGGTTTGACATCACAAACACACCTAGCGTTCGCCCAGACACTCCTCTGTTTCTCCAGCCACTCCCGCGTTTTTCCCAGAAACGGTAGCCTTTTTTCGCACACACCCATAAAACGGCCAGTTTCCGCCCAGAAACACCCACTTCCTGTCAATCACACTCCGATCACCAGAACGAAGAAAAAACCTCGTAATGCCGTGAGTAAAATTCCTAACTGCATAGCAAATTTACTTGGCGCAGTCGCACTGCGGACATTGCGCATGCGCATTAGCGACTAATCGCTCCGTTGCGGAAAAAAAATACCGAGCGAACAACTCGGAATGACCCCCATAGATCTATATGTGTCCTATACATAATGTATATGTGTTCCTGCCTTATTTTCACACCGCAAAGCAATAAAGCACAATTTAATATTTTATTATTTATAAAAATGAAAATACAAAAATGATGGCAACAAAATGAAGATACTTTTAAATATCTGCATTCCCTGGATGCAAAGTACATTTGAGATGTACAGCAGTGCTTCCATTCTGTATTACACTGGTATTACTCTATTTCAGAAATAAGGACACATTAACCCATGTTCTTCACTAAGGAAACAAGAAAAAAGTGAGTGAGAAAATTATATTTTTCTCCTGTGGCAAAGGGGTGGGGGAAGAGGAGAGTTGCTTTATTTTATTGATTTAAAAAAAAACACACACACATATCCCACAGGCGCCAAAAAGCACAGGGCAATGATTAATGTCCCCTCAGAAAAAGAAATTATATCGAATAAATTAAACTACTGTGGCAGCAAATTGAAAAATAAGGATGTAAATGAGGTTTGAATACTTAATATCTGAGTGGGGAAAGCAGCTATTGATGTAACAGAAAATGATGAGAGATTGTAGGGTCCCCCGAATCTTGGCTCCAGGGAGAGGTTTGAAGTCTCCCATCCAAGAAGCCACATAAAATAAC
The DNA here is from genome assembly GCF_028390025.1 of Pseudophryne corroboree. NCBI lineage: Eukaryota > Metazoa > Chordata > Amphibia > Anura > Myobatrachidae > Pseudophryne > Pseudophryne corroboree. The sequence continues at coordinate 583,273,599 of NC_086446.1, forward strand.
TTAGAGGCATCAAGACGAGAGCGCTATTACTTGCAGGGTTTCTAATCCACCTAAACATTCATATACCCTTCTCAATGTTTTAACCCTTCTTTATGCAAATTTGTTGACAGCCACATTATTTTTTTTTATTAATGGTTATACAACACACAGTTTTGTTCAAGAGACTACCAGAACTATGATAATAAAAAAGAAAATGCAAGTTTTACTAAAGTTACCAAAAAAGTCACTACAGATACTAGAAAGAAAAGTTTTGAAATGAAGATGGCGTTTAAACGGGTGGTCTTCTGTTTGCCGGCGGTCGGGCTCCCGGCGCTCAGTATACCGGCGCCGGGAGCCCGACAGCCGGCATACCGACACTTATTTTCCCTCGTGGGTGTCCACGACCCCCATAGAGGGAGAATAAAATAGTGTGGCGCGCCACCGTGCCCGTAGCGTGGCGAGCGCAGCGAGCCCGCAAGGGGCTCATTTGCGCTCGCCAAGCTGTCGGTAAGCCGGCGGTCGGGCTCCCGGCGCCGGGATGCTGGTCGCCGGGAGCCCGACCGCCGGCCAGCCGTAGTGAACCCCAGAGAGTAGTGCTCCTCATTTGATACAAAAGTAGGGGATAACAATTGGAACTTGTAGTGGAGAAAGTGCGAGTGACTGCAGAAAGAGAGAAACAATGGGGGTCATTCCGAGTTGTTCGCTCGTTATTTTTTTTATAGCTACGGAGCGATTAGTTGCAAACTGCGCATGCGCAATGTACGCAGCGCGTCTGCGCCAAGTAAATTAGCACAAAAGTTTGGTATTTTACTCACGTTGTAACTAAGTTTTTTCATCGTTCTGCTGATCGTAGTGTGATTGACAGGAAGTGGGTGTTTCTGGGCGGAAACTGGCCGTTTTATGGGAGTGTGCGGAAAAACGCAGGCGTTCGAGTTGCAAAACGCAGGAGTGGCTGGAGAAACGGGGGAGTGGTTGAGCAAACGCTGGGTGTGTTTGTGACGTCAAACCAGGAACGAAAAGAACTGAGCTGGTCGCAATGGCTGAGTAAGTCTGGAGCTACTCAGAAACTGCTAAGAAATTTCTATTCGTAATTCTGCTAATCTTTCGTTCGCAATTCTGCTAAACTAAGATACACTCCCAGAGGGCGGCAGCTTAGCGTGTGCAATGCTGCTAAAAGCAGCTAGCGAACGAACAACTCGGAATCACCCCCATGGGCCTAATTCAGAGTTGATCGCAGCAGCAAATTTGTTAGCAGTTGGACAAAACCATGTGCACTGCAGGGGGGCAGATATAACATGTGCAGAGAGATAGATTTGGGTGGAGTGTGGTAAAAATAAAGCAGCCAGTATTTACCCTGCACAGAAACAAAATAATCCACCCAAATCTAACTCTCTCTGCACATGTTATATCTGCCCCACCTGCAGTGCACATGGTTTTGCCCAACTGCTAAGAAATTTGCTGCTGCGATCAACTCTGAATTACCCCCAATATCCGTCAACAATTTTAAAGCAGTCATTGGGAACTGGAATTGCTGTATAGCTATCAAAGCTGTGTTATGGTTGGAGTAGAGACAATTTAATGAGGAGATAAAGGACTAAGGGGTCTATTTACTAAGCCTTGGATGAAGATAAAGTGGACCGAGATAAGGTATCAGCCAATTATTTCCTAACTGTCATTTTTCAAACCCAGGCTGTGACATGGTAGCAGCTGATTGGCTGATACTTTATCGCCATGCAATTTATCTCCATCCAAGGCTTAGTAAATAGACTTAGGGAGTGGCAAATGTATTAACCCTGGATAAATGATAAAACATTCATAAGTGCAAGGTGATAACGCACCAGCCAATCATTACGGGTTTGAAAAATGAAAGTTAGGAGCTGATTGGCCTGTGCATTATCACCTTGCACTTATCACTGCTTTATCACTTCTCCGGGCTTAATACATCTGCTCCCAAATGTAATAGACTGCGAGAAGCCGGAAGTGCGGGATTTTATGCGAGTCTGGACGGATTTTAAAAGCGCCAATCATATACACGGCATAACCAGGTTGGTTTTGCCGTGTAAATGATTTCCGCTTTAAAAATCTGTCCAGACTTGCATGAAATCTTGCACTTTCTGCTCTTGCAGGCTATTACATTTAGCTCTAAGAATTAGTCACTGTAGAAAGAAAGTCCACTGCTGGTAACTATCATTTTTCTTTACCACTAATCTTAATTGAACCTTCTTCCTCTTCTGGAAGAGGTTGTCACTCTTGTGCTACATTGAGATCATCCTGCAGCTTGGTATAGCTGTGTGCCTGGTATTGTTTATTAGCATCATTCTCACTACAGAACACCGAGCCAAGACTCTTATACCCCCTTTCACACCAATCTTCTGACCCAGGTACTGACTTGGTGTGATAGGGTCTACCCAGATTGTAACCAGGGTCGAACCCATGAACAACCAGGGTAGGCTGCAGTGTGACCCGGGGGTTATCCAACCCATTTGCGCTAAAAAGACAGAGAGGCGGATCAGCTGCGCTTGGAGATTATGTCATCTTCAAGCGCCAGCAGTTCAGGCAGCACAGGCATGGGTGCAGTCTGAAAAGGGAAGACCCAGCAATAACCCAGGTCCATCTGCAGTGTGAACACGGTTTTATTTACTATGTTCATGAGAGTCAGTCGAAATCTCTGATATAGTATTGCAGTACTTCTTGTGTTAATACTCTGTAGCAACACCTTTTTATTTCTCATTTCTTTAAAAAATCTTTAACTGTTTGTGAGGTTGTTTTGGAGGAAGTAGGACACAGAGCTGATCTAAAGTGCAGCCATTCCTACTACCCCATATTCTCTAAGTTTCCCTGCAGAATAGTATATATAATGTATTTAACAAGCATTAACATATAACACTGCATGCAATGTGCAAATTGGCATCTGACCTGTGCCTTGCCTCATCTCTGATAACCACATCTAATTCCCACATGCAAGAATCTCCTGTGCCGCTCAGGGTCGCACTGGCCCATAGTAGTACAGGGAAATCCCTAGTGGTCTACACTGCCAGAGGGCCCACCCCCTACTCTAGGGGTCAGGTTCCAGACTGCGCACATGAATTATACTTTGTTGCTCTATTAGGGGGTCATTCAGACCTGATCGCACACTATATTTTTTCACTGCGCTGCGATCAGGTCAAAACTGCGCTTGCGTATGCACCGCAATGCGCAGGCGCATTGTACAGGTGCAAAGCGGATCGTTGCTGTGCAATGGATTTAACAAATAATCCATTCGCATAGCCGATCGCAAGGAGACTGATAGGAAGAAGGCGTTTGTGGGTGTTAATTGACCGTTTTCTGGGAGTGTTTGGAAAAATGCAGGCGTGTCCAAGTGTTTGCAGGGCGGGTGTCTGACGTCAATTCCGGGACCTGACAGGCTGAAGTGATCGCAGTGGCTGAGTAAGTCCTGAGCAACTCAGAAACAGCACAACACTTTTTTGTAGTGCTCGGCTGCACATGCGATCACACACTTGCAAAACAAAAATACACTTTCCTATAGGCGGCGACTATCTGATCGCAGCGCTGCTAAAAATAGCTAGTGAGCAATCAGGTCTGAATTAAGCCCTTAGATGGTTTGTTAAATGGTGGGGCAGGACCACTGATGAACATGGGTGCTTGGTTCAGATCTATCGAATATTCGGGTATGGGTTGTTGGGTCGACCCAACTTAGGTCGACACTCATTAGGTCGACCACTGAAGGTCGACATTGCCATTAGGTCTACATGAATTCGGTCGACATGGGCGTTATGTACTAGGTCGACAGGTCAAAAGGTCAACATGAGGTTTTTGACTGTTTTTAGTGTCGTTTTCTCTGTAAAGTGACGGGGAACCAAAATTAGTGCACCGTATCCGCTCGCCATGCTTCGGGCAAGATGCCTCGCTCTGCTACCGATTCGCTCGGCACAGATTACCGTTCCAATCGTAGTCCATGTGGATCTTTAAGTATAAAAAAATCAAAAAAATTAAATTAAAATGAAAAAATTCATGTCGACCTTTTGATCTGTCGATCTAGTACATGTTGACCTAATGACCATGTCGATCTAATGCATGTCAACCTAATGGCATTGTCGACCTTCAGTGGTGGACCTAATGAGTGTCGACCTAAGTTGTGTCGACCTAACGGCCGTAACCCAAATTTTCACCATAATTTGCCCTCCTGCCAATCAAAGGGGGTGGTCACAACACAACCCTGTCCTCTCCTCTTGTTGAATGTCTGTATTAATTGTGTCATGGTTAGCATTACTGTCTCACAGCACTGAGGTCATAGGTTAGATTCCCATGAAGGCCCTAACTGTGTGGAGTTTGTATATTCTCCCTGTGCTTGCTTGAGTTTTCTCCAGATACTTCGGTTTCCTCCCACAATCCAAAAATATACTGGTAAGTTAACTGGCTCCCAACAAAAAAATTAGCCCTAGTGTCTAAGTGTGTGCATGTACATGGGCAGACTAGATGGGCCAAGTGATTCTTATCTGCCATCATAAAAAAAGTCAAATTCTATGGGCGATAGGACATACTTATTTGGTAGCAAACAGTCCTTATATTTGTATTTCTTTTTAATTATTTATATTTTATTTTGCTTAATGTCTTTCATTTTATCTAATATTTTATTCTATACAGTTTTGTAGAGAAATGTAATTACATGTGCTGATGACGGTAAGTTTTATGTACTTAGCTAGGCATATTCCTAGATTTTTTAAGTCTGTTCCTGAAAATGTTGGCCCTGGTTTTTAATATTGACAATTTGTCCTTACACTACTTTTGGTTGCTGGGTGCATTTTTAAAAAATATTTTTACTCTGAACCTATATATATAAATGCGAAAGCCCTAAATCTCTAACTGACTGACTCATCACATTCCCTTACTTCCCGATATGTTAGGAAGCTGAAAATTAACATAGGTATTCTGCAGGTAGGAAATAGGAAAACTACCTAATTCCAATTTTACTAAACCTCTCCTAAGGGGATGAAAAGGGGGTTTGACATAATAACGTCATTACCGATGCGTGGCTTCCGTTGCGTGAACGATAACGCCCAAACGGACAATCGGATCAAAATTTGGATTGCACCTCCAGTGTGTAGAATTTAATAAACTACAGAAATGGTCCTGTCACTTTTTACCATATCTATTCTGCTATGAGTGCTCCTCGGGTAACTCCAAGAACCATGGATTAATATTTACTTATATGAAGACTTCTCAAATTTACATCTCTATAGATTTACCAGATTTTTAACACTCATTTATAGTTACAACTGTTAAAATCAGAAACTCCCGCATGAAGAACGGGTAGAACAGCTAGTTATACATAAAATTCAATAGATTTCTATTATGCTCATGTCCAGTGGTTAGGTTATGTTGGGCAGGACTTCCTGTGCCTGTGATAGAATGTTATTATGATTAGACATGTCCTGTTGCATCATGTTGAGTAGGCATACCGCCCTAGGTTTGTATACATTATTTATAATACATGTGTATTATGATCAGGGTCCATTTACCATATACTGCATAAACAAGAAAAAAAAGTCAAAACACTTTTGACTATTGGACACTATATCTAAGCAGAATTCCGAATATGCAGAGTAATACCAAAAAATCTATCTTCGTCAACAAATGTAGCCATAAATCTTAGAACCATGTGGGGTGTGGGCTTTGAACACCTGGGACATCCTGTAAACCTGATTTAGGATCTGGTGAGTAGTTTATGAAGTGAGGAATGGGATGTTTTTACAAGAATGTTGAGGTTTTTAAAGGTCTGTCCAGAAACCCTTCAGATCAGATGGACAAAAGTTGTAAAACAAAGCAGAGGGGTTTCTTATTTATAAAGTATTTTTATTAGAGAGCAAAGAGCTCAATTGCATGTCATCAAGTAGAAAGAAAGTGTCAGGCCTACTTAACAGAGTAAACTTTTGTTAACCTAGTTTAATGTTTGCAGCAAAAAGCTGTTTCTCTGTCAGGATTTACGCACATTAGTTAAAAAAAAACTGTCATGTGTCTTTTCTACAGCTGCATCCACCGATCATTGAATGCAGCTTGAATGGCTGTTATTAATGTTTACTGAATTTTATAGTACCAGTGCATCAGTGCATGCACAAGTGCTGAACGCAGCTGGTACTGGAGCTTGTTCTACTTTGTTGCATCTATTTTTAGGTTTGAATGTCTACTGTTTTTATAATAGAAATCAATAATCTACATAATAACAATTATTCAAGCTTCATTCACCAACTTTACAGCACCGAAAGACGAGGCCTATTTTTTTCACTGGTTGCGGATAGTTTATGGTGTGAAAATATTGCATATAGAAAACAACTCTATCATTAATAGTATAGCCTGCGTGAAAACAAGTCAAAGTTAAAACCACCCCTATGTATGTAGTTTATTATTCCAATACTAGTGGTATCATGAAAATGAATTATTAATGCAGTCTAAATACCCTGACAATAAAGCCCTAGGCCATTGGTTCTCAAACTGTGTGCCTTGGCACCCTGGGGCAGGGGTGCAATGGGTTGGAGGTCCAGAACCAATTCAAATTATTTATGGTCAATGTAATAGGCAAAACCAGTGCTTGTGGCTTCCAATCATAAAATATGTGGAGAAAAAGAAGTAAATATTGTCCCTCACAACACAACTGAACCAAAGGATGACATACAGTAGAAACACAATTTACTTAATTTAATATTTCTTTCTAAATTTCTCAATAAGAAACTTTTGGTCTTGGGGTGCCACAAAACAGATTCTGATACTCTAGAGCGCCATGATACAAGAAAGTTTGAGAACTACTGCCCTAGGGCGATGTTACAGAGCCAATTTGGAGACTGGCAGACTTCCTACAGTTTGCTGATGTCACAGAATATTTCTTAATATTGTAGTGAATGACATACTGTACTAATACCAGTACTTGATACATCACACTCCCATTAATATCATCATATTTGGACTGCAGAATATTTAGATAAATGATAATTATTAGAGCCCAACATACACTAGGATGTTTTATTACTCAAATACCAGCACTGTTTATACAGTATGCAAACAAATTTTTGGGCCATTGTTTTTTCTTTTGATTTAATCTTGGATCCTGCATAAACTAATACTATTGTAGTCACAGGCTGCAGACACTTTGAAGTGCAAAATTGAATTTTATTAGTATTTGGAATATTATGAATACAAATTATACAAGTGTAACTGTAGTAAATCTGCGTTTAGTTCATACTTGTATCATATGCATCATGACAAAATAAAGAAAAAAACTACTTTGCTAATGTCATTCTGAGACAGCTTAAAAATTGTGAATAGGTCAATAATATTCCAGCAGGAAAGGCTTTCATGGTAATTATAATTATAGGTCTTACCTGCTACAAGAAAATGGATGTGTAAACTTATTTGATTTTGGGTCTAGCAGGTGAATGTGAACTGGGGTCAACTACTACCCGTCAATATAAGCTGGGCTATCTACAGAAAGGAACATGGGTATGTTTAATAATGCTTTCTATTGTCACACCAATCACAAAATCCAACATTGTTATAAGCAATGTGACAGGTCTGGCTAATGCTAATCATACCACAGGGGCGGTGGCATTGCTGGTATACTCTGGAACTTGGAAAGGGTGTTAGATATGTCTATGCTTCTGGGCTACTTTGGCATTTACTGTTCATCCAGTTATGTAGTCATTTGTCCATTGTACTTCCAATGTAAAAGAAATTCCAGCTCATGTTTCACTAGTTTAATAAAAAAAGTTATTGAGACTAGCAACGCTAAGTATATATAGATCCTTAAAACAATGTAATGTAATGTAAATTGAGGGGTCCAATGGGTGACCAGGTCCCCTCCCCCCCCCCCCTCCTTACCTGGCAGCTGCAGCTTTTCTCTTCAACCCAGCACATGGTGCTGCGTGCAGAGCTGCAGTGTGGCCAGGAACACGCTTAAAAGTAAAGTTTTCTGCATTTTTTCTCTAAGGGTGTTTGGTCACGCCTCCTGTGATTAGGCCATGCCCCCTGAAAAGTACCTGGCCCTGTCTGGCTCTCCACACCCCTGCTTGTGGAGCATATCTTACGTGTTTTTCTACTGCATATGCTCTAAAAACAAAACATGTACAAGTCTGGGTGATACAGAGGTATTTGCATCTCAAAAGGCCCACCAAAAATTTCCCCAAATCTCAAAAAAAAAAAAAAATTAGTCCATCAGGGAGGGTTTATGGTTACTCAGAACCCCCCGCCGTGTGCACCACTGCAATGATAATGATGACTATAAAACCAAGCATACAGATAGGGGCAGATGCATCGCAAACATGGATCCAATGCATTTATTCCATTCACGTATTGTGGGAGCATCTATTGCTGATTTGCACGAGGGTGGTCATTCCGAGTTGTTCACTCGCTAGCTACTTTTAGCAGCAATGCAAACGCAAAGCCGCCGCCCTCTGAGAGTGTATCTTAGCATAGCAGAATTGCTAACGAAAGATTAGCAATTCTGCTATTAAGTATTTCCTTGCAGTTTCTGAGTAGTTCCAGACCTACTCCTAGATTGCGATCAACTCAGTCCGTTTAGTTCCTGGTTTGATGTCACAAACACGCCCTGCGTTCGGCCAGCCACTCCCCCGTTTCTCCAGCCACTCCTGCGTTTTATGCTGGCACGCCTGCGTTTTTTAGCTCACTCCCGGAAAACGCTCAGTTACCACCCAGAAACACCCACTTCCTGTCAATCATTCTCCGATCAACAGAGCGACTGAAAAGCTTTGTTTGCCCGTGAGCAAAATAGCACAGTTTTGTGTAAAATTGCTTAGCGCATGCGCCCTGCGGTGCATACGCATGCGCAGAACTGCCGGATTTTAGCCTATTAGCAATTCTGCTAAAAATAGCAGCGAGCGAACAACTCGGAATGACCACCCTAGGGGGGTAATTCCAAGTTGATCGCAGCAGGACTTTTGTTAGCAGTTGGGCAAAACCATGTGCACTGCAGGGGAGGCAGATTTAACATGTGCAGAGAGAGTTAGATTTGGGTGGGGTGTGTTCAATCTGCAATCTAATTTGCAGTGTAAAAATAAAGCAGCCAGTATTTACCTTGCACAGAAACAAAATAACCCACCCAAATCTAACTCTCTCTGCACATGTTATATCTGCCTCCCCTGCAGTGCACATGGTTTTTCCCAACTGCTAACAAAAGTCCTGTTGCGATCAACTTGGAATTACCCCCTAGGTCCTTTATCTGATTCCAATATGGATTTCCAAACTTTCCTATTATTCTGTTCTTTTCTCCTTTAGTTGACAGTTTGTCATCCAATACTGCACCAATCACAGAGCAATATGATATTAGAATATTTTCTATTTATGTTACTAATCTCAAACATGCAGATGAGTCTTATCTGCATAAATCATTTGGTAAAACCACAACAAAACCAAGAGATACAGCTGGAACTGACCTTAATTTCAATGGGCATGTCTAAATGAGGATTAACTGCCAAGGTTCTAGTCTTAAAGTTTGTTGAAACTGCAAACAACAAATAGCCATATTAGTTTATAGAAGAAGAAATGGAATGGATTTATGGTTCTGTTCCGCACAGCTGTTTCACGCTGGTAGGAAAGGTAGTGGCGTGTGAAAGAGGTGGGAGACCTATTAGCATAGACAGATATAGGGGCACAGAATCGGTCAGGAGAATGAGACAGATAGAAAGGGATTTTGGAGCAAATGGCACTGAATAATTAAAGAAAGACCTCTGCTCAGAACCCTGGCAATGAGTGTATATAGAAGCAGAAGTTACAATGTGCTACATGATTATTAATATTCCCAAACAGGATTGTATTTGGTTTCTATGAATAAATTCAGGAGTTTTCTTAATGGATGTCATTCCTTTGCCAGGGAATGCAGGTAAAGGGTTAAAATAATCCAATATACACACTAGACTGCAAAGCGCATGCAGGCCTCAGGTGCACTCTTTCCACATGAGCAAGATATGGAAAGTCTGTGCACGCTGTCTGTCTGTCCTTTTTGTTCATATATATTTAGTATTTATTTACAAGCTAGATTTTTTCCCTGGGAGTGAAGCCAGGCATATAGAGAAATCCTTAAGATGCTATAAAGCCGTTGAGGTATAAAATGGAAAGTGCTTAGGCTGCCTGTACAGAAATATCTCACAGCACAGCAGAGGAAGTCACGGACGCCGGGCACTGTAAATCTCAGGGAGTTTAGCTTGTTTGTTTACACCATGACGATGATCTAAAGAGAGGGAGAGTGAGAAAGTCTTTCAATAAACCCCAATACTCATCTGCCCCCCTCCTTTCGTGCCCAGCGCAGCTCTGCACACTCCATCAAACTAAATCGTTTTTAAAAAAATTCCTCCTACTTCTTAAAAAAAAAAATGCATTTTTTTTTTTGCCAGCCTCTTACGCTCTGCTGTGCTGCTGCTTCCAATGCTAAATTTATTTCTAACATCCAGCAGGTACAAACTCGTTCAAGTTCGTTGGTATTCGATGAAGTCTCAAGTTAAGGCCCCTGATTATCTATATGCCGCTCAGGAGACTGAACAGCCACGCTGCTGCTTTACCTCTCACTTGTCTGAAATGTGAAGCACCGGCCCTTGAATGAGGACCCAAAAGCCCACTAAATCTAGTGTTTTTCTCCTCTAGCAAGCATGAAGAAAATTTAGAAACTGGCTGCTTTCCTTTAACAATTACCAGGCTGAGCACAGGACTCTCAACATTATTCCTAAACTGAAACAATGGAATTGCACAAATTCATATGGTGCCTAAAAACCTGCACAAAAGACATGAAATTCTGTATATTTGGAATCTTCTCTAGTACATTGCTATGAAAACATGTTTACGTATCATCTCAGTCTCTATCTTTCAATACAAAAGTGCTTCTCCACTAATTCTTTTATTTTTCACTCTTCAATAATAAACTTGTTTACTCCATGTTGGTACCCACACTTACCTTGTACTCAGTCATTGCAGTCTACTGACATTAATATTTGCACAGTTCCCTGGTCCGAGCAGTAAGATTTTACAACTGGTGATGAAAATGCCAGGTTCTGGGTGCTCTGCGCTCTCTGCCAGCTGTAACTGGCTATGGTGTGCTATAGTGTGTTTGCATATTATAATATTATATTGTATAGCCCAGTGGTTCAAACTCAGTCCTCAGGACGCCACACGGTTCATGTTTTCCAGGTCACCCAGCAGCTGCACTGTGTATCGCCAATTGTCACATTTTAAAAATCTACAGGTAGGACTTCCGGTGGGCGGACCCTCTGCTGGCCGCATTTTAAAGGAGCTCTCCGTTCCCAGTTGCCCCGAGCAATATTTGAGGGGTTATATACAGGGACCTGCGCCCCAAATTCACACTAGGGGCCAGCGGAGATAGTAGTGGGCAAGAGGAGACCATCTCCCCGGCTCTCCACCGCCTCTTTCCCCGGAGTCCGAGCGCCAGCTGTGGCGCCTGCTGCCCGCGGCCGCGATATTGGAAGTGGCCGGGCGCCCTGACCCTCACCCTCCCGGCCTGGCTCTCTGCCTGCGCTGACGGCCCCACTTGGTTCTCTGTCCCCCCAAGCTTTGTGCCGCTGACGCTAGCGGTGAAGAGCGCTGCTGAGAGACGCCGCGTGTGCCCGCCTGGGGAGAGGACGCGGCCTGGAGACGGGTGAGTGCGCCCCCCCTGCTACCTCCACTAACCAAGTGCCAGGCCCGCACACGCCACACTGCACCTACGCGGCTTGAAGTCACCAGACACCTGGGGTCAGCCACTACAGGACGTGACATTGGGCCCATCTCCACCCGCTGGCCTGTCCCGCTTGGCGCCATAGTGATTCCTGGGAACAGCGGGCTATTATGCATGTGACCGCGGCCACCTCTCTCTACCTGTACACCCCAGACGCTGTCAGAACCTGTTTCTTGGCCCATACATCGCGAGCCCCGGGTGCCAGTGACTCCTGCACTCCACAGCAGCAAGAGTAGCAGACCGCATCTCCGCCAGCTTAGTCCAGTACAGCGGGTCAGAAATTGTACCGCCAACCTGACTCTGATAACCTCTTACCTGGACCCCTGATCGCGGGCTGCCTTATACAGATCCTGCTATAAGCTGATATTACCTGGAAACGGGTCGTGGTGATCTATTATATCAATTGCAGTGGTTGCGCACTCACATTTACTCCCTGCAGGGCAGGATATTTGATATTACCTACTTTCTCACCGTAACGTGCCACTACTACGCTTATATGGATAAATACGTGGCTAAGGGACGTGGTTCTGCACCGGCAAAAACTAAAGACACCAGGGCATCTGCCTCAGCTTCTATTAAATCACCGCCCTCATCCCCTAATGCCAACGTCTTGGATGGCGCACCAGATCCTACTAGATACACTATGGACGCGGTGGCCAGAGCACAGGAAATCTCTGATATGCTCTCGCCACTGCTGGACCAGAAACTTGCAGGACTGAAAGACGCCATTGATTCCACCATGACACAGTTAAAAGAACATAGCACATGGCTGGATGAAGTCGAACAACGGGTCTCAAACCTGGAGGATGATCTGACCACTGCCCGCTCCGTCATCGATTCTCAAGCGTCTACCATTTCCGCGATACAGGAGAAGCTAGAAGATTTCGAAAATCGTAATCGTCGAAATAATCTTCGTATGATTGGCTTACCGGAATCAGTTAGACCTAAAGAATTGTTGGCTTTGGTCTCCTCCTGGCTACCGATCGAGCTGGGCTGCTTGGCGGATGGTGAGTCCTTGGCAATTAAGCGGGCGCACCAAATTTGTCCTGACTTCCAGACAGATCGTCGCAGACCTAGACCGGTTATATTCAAATTCCTCAACTACACAGACAAAGTCAAGGTGATGGAAGCATACCGCAAAGCTCAGGAGCTCTTCTATCATGGAGACAAGCTACTTTTGTTTCAGGACTTTTCCTATAGTGCGGCCATGAAGAGGAGGGAATTCTCTCCCACTTGCAAGATCCTGTTCGATGAGGGCATCCATTTCGCCCCACTCTACCCGGCGAAGCTCCGCGCTCAACACAACGGCAAGACATATCTGTTTGACACATCTTCAGAAGCAAGGACTTTTGCAGAATCCTTACGACGTCACTCCTCTCCTGCCTCCAAAGACGGAAACTGACATCAAAATCCACCATAGAATTAACGCCTATATCATCTCCCTTATGGAGGTCATGATTGGTAATGTATGGCTGATCACTAATGCTCTTTATGTTCTGTTTATTGCAGTACTACTTGTTCTTGAATTTGAAAATTGCTGGGCCTTTTCGCCCCTTTTCTTTTTCCCCTCTCTTTTTCTCTTCTTGTCCCTCACTTTCTCACCCCTCCCTTTCTCCCCCCCCCCTCCTTCATACCCTGATCGGAGTTATACTACTAGGTTATAGTGGGTCACTTAGACCACTGTTATGGGTTCAAAAAAATGTGGAAAATGGACTTACTGTATCAAAATGTTTACAATTTTTTTTAATGTCAACGACATGGCACAGGTTTATTATCTCTATTAATGGTTGGGTTTCCCTACTCGCTGGGATATGGGGAGCCCCACGGTCTATTTCATTATTGCTTTATGTGTCCGACAGGACAGGTATAGGTTAGACCTGAAATTTCTATGGCTGCCTCTCTAGAGATTAAGACGAGTCTAAAGTTCCTTACTTGGAACGTGGAGGGTCTTAATACTCCGATTAAACGAAGAAAGATATTGCAACACCTCAAACGCCTACGGCCAGATGTGGCGATGTTGCAAGAAACTCACTGGAAATCAGGGGATCCCAACGTGCTTAGAGACAGTTGGATTCAAGGTTTTAAATCAGCATCCTTTACCTCTAAGAAGCGGGGGGTAGTGATTATATTCCACAAGTCCCTTAGTTATAATATTTTAGACACCCTGGAGGATGTGGAGGGTCGGTTCTTATTCCTAAAAGTACAATTAGAAGGGGAGCTTTAAACTCTAGTGACCATATATGCACCGAATTCGGATCATAATGCTTTCTTTTCTGACGTTTACGTCTGACTTCAAGAGTGGGCTGAGGGTAGCCTGATCATTGGGGGTGATTTTAATTCCACACTACAACCGGCCCTGGATAGGTCAGGTACTCTTAGTGGACAGAATTATACTATATCAGCTTCCCTACAATTCTTGCTGTCCTCATTTCATCTAATAGACCCATGGCGACACCTTTTATTCTCATCCACATGCCACATCTAACAGAATAGACTATTGGTTGCTCCCAGCGGGACTGCTCTCTAGGTTATGCGCTTCAAAAGTAGAAAATATTGCCATTTCTGATCACGCACCTACATGGTTCACACCTGAACTGAAATCCCCTAAGATGACCTCCTTTAATTGGAGATTTCCCTCCCACCTGTATACTTCCCCCGATTTTAAATCATATTTGGAGAATAATTTTCTCAACTATGCCAATGACAACGCACAACACGCGAATGATATCAATCTTTTCTGGTCTGCGTCCAAGCCGGTAGTACGGGGTTATATCATTGCGTATGTTGCTACTAAGCGTAAGCGCCTCAATCAATGGTTTCGTGATCTCGGCCTGGCATTAACAAATTCCTATGCAACATTGTTAGCTTCCCCGACAGAAGACAACCGATGAATTTACACTGAGACAAAACATCTTTACGATACCCTTTGTACAGAGAGAGCCCAATATGCTTTAGATTTTCAAAAACATAAATACTTCAGGTGGGGAAATAAAGCCGGCAAACTCCTGGCAAATGTAGTTCGCAGTCAGCGCCCTACTTCGCACATTCTATCCCTTCAATCTAGTACCCAGTTATCCTCTGACCCGACAGTCATCGCTGATTCCTTTTTAACCTACTACAAGGAATTATACACGGCACCACCAGATGACCCCATTAGCTGTATGAACTTCTTGAGATCGGCAGGGTCTCCCACACTGGCGGCAGAGGATCGAAACTCTCTTATGGCCCCTATTACTGAATTGGAACTAATGACGGTAATTAAACAATTAGCTAATGGAAAATCCCCAGGCCCAGATGGACTGAGCGCAGAGTATTATAAACTGCTGTTGCCCCATATCACGCCCCACCTTCTGACCTTACTTAATTCCATTTTGGCCGGAAACGCTGCTCCTCCCACCTTTAACCATGCTCGTGTGATAGTATTACAGAAACCAGGGAAAGACCCTACCCTAGTGCAATCGTACCGCCCGATCTCCCTCTTAAATCAAGATTTTAAAATCTTAACAGCACTCATGGCACATAGGCTGCAAGCAGTGTTGCCCACGCTATTGCATTCGTCACAGACTGGTTTTGTGAAGGGGAGAACGTCGGTACACAATATAAGACAATTAGTCGCTGCGTTGACCATATCGGCCCAGATGCCAGGTGGGGCGTCCTTGCTAGTAAGCTGT
Organism: Pseudophryne corroboree; assembly: GCF_028390025.1. NCBI lineage: Eukaryota > Metazoa > Chordata > Amphibia > Anura > Myobatrachidae > Pseudophryne > Pseudophryne corroboree. The sequence goes on from NC_086446.1 coordinate 583,288,977, forward strand.
GACGCTGATAAAGCGTTTGATTGCGTGTCGTGGTCTCACCTGCTGAGGGTGCTTCACTGGCAAAGATTTGGAGCCGATTTTGTAAAATTCTTTCGTACCATCTATGACTCGCCTTCCGCGTTCCTTACAGTGAATGCACTGAACACGGACACATTTATGCTACACATAGGCACGAGACAGGGGTGTCCCCTGTCCCCACTCCTTTTCGACTTAGCGTTAGACCCGCTCATTAGACACTGTCACCTGAGTTCTGACTGGCATGGGATTGGGATTGGTGGTTATGACCTTAAGGTCACGGCCTATGCAGATGACTTGTTATTGTATTTCTCAAACCCTCAAGATGCGTTTCCTAGTCTGCTGTCGTTGTTGATGACCTTTGAATCAATCTCAGGGTTTAAGATTAATAAATCTAAAACAGAAGCTTTGGAGCTACATCCAAACGCCACGCACGGCTGGAACTTTCAGTTCCCCTTCCGATGGGCGAGCCAAACAATCACATACTTAGGACTCCAGATACCTGTTCATCCGTCCGATTTATACAGACATAACATTCCACGAATAATCACACGTACTTTAACTGATTTTCAGGCGTGGAAACATCTGCCCCTTTCTTATTTAGGACGATGCCAGCTAATCAAAATGATCTCCTTCCCGAGATTGTTGTATCCCATTCAAATACTGCCTTTATTAATATCGGAAGCAGACATAAAGATTTTAAATAAGGCCTTTAGTGAATTTATATGGGCACATAAAAAACCTAGAATTTCACTATTTAAACTGAGCCAATTGCAAAAATTGGGGAGTGTTAATCTACCTAGCATTAGAAGTTACATGCTGGCTGCGAACTACCGCTACACTGTTGATTGGATACATGAGATGGAGAACTTCGCTAATACTGGCTTGGAACAGGCCTTCTGCTCTGAGCTTTCCCTTGTCAGCTTATTGCATATGCGTCCATCGGCCTTTCCTCCCCTGGTCAAAAGCAATATATTGCTGACCTCGACTTGCGCTGCTTGGAGGCAGACACGCTCCAGGATGGGTATCTCCAGCTATATCACGACTTTCCTTCCCCTGGCCCATAACCCAGACTTTTGTGGAACTGCTGCACGCACCACACTGACCGCCCTGTCGGACCGAGGCACCAGGTTGCTATACCAGTTGATATGTAGAGACACTTGCCAGGTTCGCACGTACTCAAACCTCTGCGAAAGTTTCCCACACTTTAAAATTCCGATATTTATTTATTTCCAAATTCGTAGTTACATCAACAAATCTATAGCCACTATGTCTACAGAAGATAGGACTAACGCCTTAGACATTACTTTGCAATCAACGCCTAGAGTATATCCTTCCACAGCATTGCTCTACACGTTTATTAAAAAATCTATTGATTGGGAGACCACGCAGACGGGGTTGGTAAAGTGGCTACCAGACTTCCCATCTATTGCTATCTCCACCATGCTTACTGCGTTTAATAGGATCAATAAAACTCTCATATCAGCATCCTACGCTGAGATGAATTATCAAATTTTGCACCGGTCCTACATTACACCAAAATTGCGGCTTTAAATTGGGGCAGCTTCTGATTCTAAATGTTTTAAATGCGGCATGATAGATGCCGACATCTACCATTGTTTGTGGAGCTGCCTAGAAGTACGCAAATTCTGGGACTTAATACAAACCTTTGTCAAAGACAGACTGCATCTCACCATAGATGTCTCCCCAGAGTGGGTCATCTGGGACATACATTCAACACCTTCTGCCCCTAAGACACCGATCGGCCAGCGCCTATTGTTAACTAAAATAGCAGCAGCTGACAAGAAAACAATACTGTCACAATGGATAGCTACTGATTCCCTATCCCTAGCTTTATTTCTACCAAGACTATCATACCTATTCCACATGGAGTGGCTGGAAATGCTAATTGATAAAGAGAACAAAATAACGAGATTCTTTGACATATGGCTCCCTTATGTACAGATGCTAGATGGTCCTGATAAAATCCCCCTACGTCAAGCCGTATCTCACACTACATGGTATAATCTTGAAGTACTAGATCAGGGGCATCCACCCTTTTAAAGTAATTATTGAGCGATACCTTATGATCTTGCTTGACCTGACGTACCCTCTTTTTTATGTATTACATTGTTTATACCGGCTGAGTGCTGGCCGATGTGCTACCGTGCAAAATAAATATTAACTGGTCTTCTCTTCTAAAACATCTCTACAGTCCAATATACTGTATAGACAGAAAGGAACAATCATGTGCCACACATTGCCTCCAAACTCCAAAGTCTCTACACATGAAGATGACTAGACTGCTTTTGCTCCCTTGAGCATATTTCATATACAATAAGATGCTCATAAATTGAAAAACTTTTCTTTGTGTTCTCAGGTGCCTATCTTGAACTTTATTCACTGATGTCTACACCTTCTGCCCTTTATGCTTCTGACATTGCCATCTCAGAACTTCAGGAATTTGGGGATGCTATCCTTAAAGCATCTGCCCACTACAAGACATACACCGATAGTACCTACTTTGAGACAGGAAAGGACACTTCACCAAGTATATCAAGTTGAGAGCTCCCTCTTTTAAACTTGTTCCCTGCTTCATTAGTCCATATAAGTTTTTGAAACATCTTATCCATGTATGGTGTTGACATTTGTCACAGGACACCTGCAATATTCCATCTTCCAGATTTCATCCCATGGCATCTTGAGGAAATCTAGATATTTAGGTAATTGGAATAGCTATAGCAGTAAAGAAAGGTCACAGCTCTGATTGTGCATTCTCCCTTTCTCACTAAGGGGGAGATTTATTAAATCTTGGACACACATTAAGTGGAGAAATCTAAACCATCCAATCAGCTTCTGTCATTTTTCAAACAGACTGTAAAATGGCAGTTAGAAGCTAATTGGTTTGTACTTTCTCTCCCTCCACTTTATCTCTCTTCAAACTTTGATACATCTCCCCCATAAAAGAAAGTCCATGAGATGTGACTAAAACAGTGATAGACAATGACCAACAGAACTGTGTATACATTCCAGGGGAATCTAATAAGAAAGATTATGAGGTCCCTACATTAATACATTGACAATTCCAGCAAATAATCTCTCTAGTTTAGAGAATACTTTTTGGCATAACTCAGAAATGTTACTAGATCATCTATAAAGAACTCTGTAACAGAGAGTGGTAATGACAAGTTGATAATTATGTCTACCAAAATTCTTCTGTTTGTCTAAGCATGGTCTGGTTTTTTCTCTCTTATTTTCTCTCTTCCTCTCCTTCTGTTCCTGGGTTTTCTTTTCTGCTTCTATACATTGGACTAAGCTAACATGTAATATTAATGTTTATTACCCTTAAGAAAATAATTACTTTTATTTTGTATTTTTTTATCATTACTTTGTATTTTAAATGATAACTTTCTAATAAACAGTTGATAAATAAAACAAATAAAATCCATGTAGGTAAATCTTCCAAAAGTGTTCCTCTTGCAGCAATGTAACCTTTTTGCAGGGCTGTAACTAGGCGTGTGAGTAGGGGGCACCACACATAGCACTGCAGGGTATGCCCCTTCAGTCACTAATACCTATACAACATTCATGAACGCAACTTGAAATTTCTTTGTTATTCAGGCACACTGTCCTTTATTACATTTCAAGATGCTGACATACCCAGAATTCAAACCCATTTCTGTGGCATTGCAGTCAGACAATCTATTCATTGAGCTGTCTACCCTTGCATAGAAAGCTAGAGAATTATGAGCTAGAGAATTCTAACTATTTGAAGCTTACCTTGTACTTTGTGAAAAAATGATCAGCACTGCGGCTGAGCAGGACTATATAGTGTGTGGCTGTAAGAGATAAAATGTGGGAAGGGGCATCATAGCATGGGCTTTCTCTGGGATCAATCTTGTCATGCCCCTTCCGCATGAGGCATGCACCTTATGTCTCTATTGAAAAAAAGTGGGGGGAGGGGGCACCAATTCTCTCTCTGGTACAGGGCACCAAAAAGTATAGTTACAGCTCTGCCTCTTTGGGTACATACAATCCCCCAAATTTCAGCTTTCTTCTAAGTCTTGCTGGAGGGGGTGAACCCGGAAGGATACTCTGTACTCTATATTCAAGGCTGTCTGAAAAAAGTTGTCATATGAAAGTAATGCATTAATTCCTGATCACTAGTTATTAAGCAGGTTGCTTGATTGACTTATTCTATGGAAAACATTGCCAGTACTGTAAATATTAATAAAGCAGATAACCTGGTATCCATTTGATGATTGAATCATCATGAAGTCCAATTTTAACGAGATGATGAAATGATAGAGCAAATTCAAAGTAAAGAGAAACAACAAAAATACAGTAAAACCCCCAATCTACCCTTACAGTAGCAACATGCTAAGTCACAGTCCACATAAAAAAATTATTTAATTTTCATTTAAACTTGATTGCGGGGAAAAACTTAAAGCATTTTGTTAAGGTGGAATACAAACGTGAGAGCAATGACCACTTTCACAACATTAACAGCAGAATGCTGGCGATACCATCCCGACATGGTCCAAATGCTACTTGGTACACAGAATCCTACTTGAGCAATAAAAGAAATATAAAACATTACTATAATACTAAATATTTTGTTTTTCCTTTTAAAATCCACCCCATCTTTAAAAAGAAAAAAATTAATCAACATACTGTGGTAGAGACAGCATGATTCCACATGAGGTTAATGTGGAATAACAGCCTTTTGCAGGATTGGAGCAGCAGCAACAGGTCTGATGGAATCCAGTTTTAGCTAGGTCTCTTGTAAACCACAGATGGGCTAATTACTTCAACTTGTCTACTACCTTTCAAAATGTGTTTTGTTCAGTAGGTCATTGCTCCTGATTCCAGCAAGTGGCCAGGTGATAGATGGGAGTCTGGGGTTACGTTAGGACTGTGCACTTGAAATTTTTCGGGTTTTGTGTTTTGGTTTTGGGTTCGGTTCCGCGGGCGTGTTTTGGGATCGACCGCGTTTTGGCAAAACCTCACCGAATTTTTTTTGTCGGATTCGGGTGTGTTTTGGATTCGGGTGTTTTTTTCAAAAAACCCTAAAAAACAGCTTAAATCATAGAATTTGGGGGTCATTTTGATCCCAAAGTATTATTAACCTCAAAAACCATAATTTCCACTCATTTTCAGTCTATTCTGAATACCTCACACCTCACAATATTATTTTTAGTCCTAAAATTTGCACCGAGGTCGCTGGATGACTAAGCTAAGCAACCCTAGTGGCCGACACAAACACCTGGCCCATCTAGGAGTGTCACTGCAGTGTCACGCAGGATGGCCCTTCCAAAAAATACTCCCCAAGCAGCACATGACGCAAAGAAGAAAAAAAGAGGCGCAATGAGGTAGCTGTGTGAGTAAGATAAGCGACTCTAGTGGCCGACACAAACACCTGGCCCATCTAGGAGTGGCACTGCAGTGTCACGCAGGATGGCCCTTCCAAAAAACACTCCCCAAACAGCACATGACGCAAAGAAGAAAAAAAGAGGCGCAATGAGGTAGCTGTGTGAGAAAGATAAGCGACCCTAGTGGCAGACACAAACACCTGGCCCATCTAGGAGTGGCACTGCAGTGTCACGCAGGATGGCCCTTCCAAAAAACACTCCCCAAACAGCACATGACGCAAATAAAAATGAAAGAAAAAAGAGGTGCAAGATGGAATTGTCCTTGGGCCCTCCCACCCACCCTTATGTTGTATAAACAGGACATGCACACTTTAACCAACCCATCATTTCAGTGACAGGGTCTGCCACACGACTGTGACTGAAATGACGGGTTGGTTTGGACCCCCACCGAAAAAGAAGCAATTAATCTCTCCTTGCACAAACTGGCTCTACAGAGGCAAGATGTCCACCTCATCATCATCCTCCGATATATCACCGTGTACATCCCGCTCCTCACAGATTATCAATTCGTCCCCACTGGAATCCACCATCTCAGCTCCCTGTGTACTTTGTGGAGGCAATTGCTGCTGGTCAATGTCTCCACGGAGGAATTGATTATAATTCATTTTAATGAACATCATCTTCTCCACATTTTCTGGAAGTAACCTCGTACGCAGATTGCTGACAAGGTGAGCGGCGGCACTAAACACTCTTTCGGAGTACACACTTGTGGGAGGGCAACTTAGGTAGAATAAAGCCAGTTTGTGCAAGGGCCTCCAAATTGCCTCTTTTTCCTGCCAGTATAAGTACGGACTGTCTGACGTGCCTACTTGGATGCGGTCACTCATATAATCCTCCACCATTCTTTCAATGGTGAGAGAATCATATGCAGTGACAGTAGACGACATGTCCGTAATCGTTGTCAGGTCCTTCAGTCCGGACCAGATGTCAGCATCAGCAGTCGCTCCAGACTGCCCTGCATCACCGCCAGCGGGTGGGCTCGGAATTCTGAGCCTTTTCCTCGCACCCCCAGTTGCGGGAGAATGTGAAGGAGGAGATGTTGACAGGTTGCGTTCCGCTTGACTTGACAATTTTGTCACCAGCAGGTCTTTGAACCCCAGCAGACTTGTGTCTGCCGGAAAGAGAGATCCAAGGTAGGTTTTAAATCTAGGATCGAGCACGGTGGCCAAAATGTAGTGCTCTGATTTCAACAGATTGACCACCCGTGAATCCTTGTTAAGCGAATTAAGGGCTCCATCCACAAGTCCCACATGCCTAGCGGAATCGCTCCCTTTTAGCTCCTCCTTCAATGCCTCCAGCTTCTTCTGCAAAAGCCTGATGAGGGGAATGACCTGACTCAGGCTGGCAGTGTCTGAACTGACTTCACATGTGGCAAGTTCAAAAGGTTGCAGAACCTTGCACAACGTTGAAATCATTCTCCACTGCGCTTGAGACAGGTACATTCCACCTCCTATATCGTGCTCAATTGTATAGGCTTGAATGGCCTTTTGCTGCTCCTCCAACCTCTGAAGCATATAGAGGGTTGAATTCCACCTCGTTACCACTTCTTGCTTCAGATGATGGCAGGGCAGGTTCAGGCGTTTTTGGTGGTGCTCCAGTCTTCTGTACGTGGTGCCTGTACGCCGAAAGTGTCCCGCAATTCTTCTGGCCACCGACAGCATCTCTTGCACGCCCCTGTCGTTTTTTAAAAAATTCTGCACTACCAAATTCAAGGTATGTGCAAAACATGGGACGTGCTGGAATTTGCCCATATTTAATGCACACACAATATTGCTGGCGTTGTCCGATGCCACAAATCCACAGGAGAGTCCAATTGGGGTAAGCCATTCCGCGATGATCTTCCTCAGTTGCCGTAAGAGGTTTTCAGCTGTGTGCGTATTCTGGAAACCGGTGATACAAAGCGTAGCCTGCCTAGGAAAGAGTTGGCGTTTGCGAGATGCTGCTACTTGTGCCGCCGCTGCTGTTCTTGCGGCGGGAGTCCATACATCTACCCAGTGGGCTGTCACAGTCATATAGTCCAGACCCTGCCCTGCTCCACTTGTCCACATGTCCGTGGTTAAGTGGACATTGGGTACAACTGCATTTTTTAGGACACTGGTGAGTCTTTTTCTGACGTCCGTGTACATTCTCGGTATCGCCTGCCTAGAGAAGTGGAACCTAGATGGTATTTGGTAACGGGGGCACACTGCCTCAAGAAATTGTCTAGTTCCCTGTGAACTAACGGCGGATACCGGACGCACGTCTAACACCAACATAGTTGTCAAGGCCTCAGTTATCCGCTTTGCAACAGGATATTTCATCTTCATCTTTGCTGTGATATTTCATCTTCCTCGCAAAGGACTGTTGGACAGTCAATTGCTTGGTGGAAGTAGTAAAAGTGGGCTTACGACTTCCCCTCTGGGATGACCATCGACTCCAAGCAGCAACAACAGCAGCGCCAGCAGCAGTAGGCGTTACACGCAAGGATGCATCGGAGGAATCCCAGGCAGGAGAGGACTCGTCAGAATTGCCAGTGACATGGCATGCAGGACTATTGGCATTCCTGGGGAAGGAGGAAATTGACACTGAGGGAGTTGGTGGGGTGGTTTGCGTGAGCTTGGTTACAAGAGGAAGGGATTTACTGGTCAGTGGACTGCTTCCGCTGTCGCCCAAAGTTTTTGAACTTGTCACTGACTTATTATGAATGCGCTGCAGGTGACGTATAAGGGAGGATGTTCCGAGGTGGTTAACGTCCTTACCCCTACTTATTACAGCTTGACAAAGGCAACACACGGCTTGACAAATGTTGTCCGCATTTCTGGTGAAATACTTCCACACCGAAGAGCTGATTTTTTTGGTATTTTCACCAGGCATGTCAACGGCCCTATTCCTCCCACGGACAACAGGTGTCTCCCCGGGTGCCTGACTTAAACAAACCACCTCACCATCAGAATCCTCCTTGTCAATTTCCTCCCCAGCGCCAGCAACACCCATATCCTCCTCATCCTGGTGTACTTCAACACTGACATCTTCAATCTGACTATCAGGAACTGGACTGCTGGTGCTCCTTCCAGCACTTGCAGGGGGCGTGCAAATGATGGAAGGCGCATGCTCTTCACGTCCAGTGTTGGGAAGGTCAGGCATCGCAACCGACACAATTGGACTCTCCTTGTGGATTTGGGATTTCGAAGAACGCACAGTTCTTTGCGGTGCTTTTGCCAGCTTGAGTCTTTTCAGTTTTCTAGCGAGAGGCTGAGTGCTTCCATCCTCATGTGAAGCTGAACCACTAGCCATGAACATAGGCCAGGGCCTCAGCCGTTCCTTGCCACTCCGTGTGGTAAATGGCATATTGGCAAGTTTACGCTTCTCCTTCGACAATTTTATTTTAGATTTTGGAGTCCTTTTTTTACTGATATTTGGTGTTTTGGATTTTACATGCTCTGTACTATGACATTGGGCATCGGCCTTGGCAGACGACGTTGCTGGCATTTCATCGTCTCGGCCATGACTAGCGGCAGCAGCTTCAGCACGAGGTGGAAGTGGATCTTGATCTTTCCCTAATTTTGGAACCTCAACATTTTTGTTCTCCATATTTTAATAGGCACAACTAAAAGGCACCTCAGGTAAACAATGGAGATGGATGGATACTAGTATACTTATGGATGGACGAGCGACTGCCGACACAGATGTAGCTACAGCCGTGGACTACCGTACTGTGTCTGCTGCTAATATAGACTGGATGATAATGAGATGAAATCAATATATATATATATAATATCACTAGTACTGCAGCCGGACAGGTATATATATTTATTATGTAATGACTGATGACGGACCTGCTGGACACTGTCAGCTCAGCAGCACCGCAGACTGCTACAGTAAGCTACTATAGTATTATGTATAAAGAAGAAAGAAAAAAAAAAACCACGGGTATGGTGGTATACAATTATGGATGGACGAGCGACTGCCGACACAGAGGTAGCTACAGCCGTGGACTACCATACTGTGTCTGCTGCTAATATAGACTGGATGATAATGAGATGAAATCAATATATATATATATAATATCACACTAGTACTGCAGCCGGACAGGTAGATATATTTATTATGTAATGACTGATGACGGACCTGCTGGACACTGTCAGCTCAGCAGCACCGCAGACTGCTACAGTAAGCTACTATAGTAGTATGTATAAAGAAGAAAGAAAAAAAAAAAAACCACGGGTAGGTGGTATACAATTATGGATGGACGAGCGACTGCCGACACAGAGGTAGCTACAGCCGTGGACTAACGTACTGTGTCTGCTGATAATATAGACTGGATGATAATGAGATGAAATCAATATATATATATATATATATATAATATCACTAGTACTGCAGCCGGACAGGTATATATATTTATTATGTAATGACTGATGACGGACCTGCTGGACACTGTCAGCTCAGCAGCACCGCAGACTGCTACAGTAAGCTACTATAGTAGTATGTATAAAGAAGAAAGAAAAAAAAACCACGGGTAGGTGGTATACAATTATGGATGGACGAGCGACTGCCGACACAGAGGTAGCTACAGCCGTGGACTACCGTACTGTGTCTGCTGCTAATATAGACTGGATGATAATGAGATGAAATCAATATATATATATATAATATCACTAGTACTGCAGCCGGACAGGTATATATATTTATTATGTAATGACTGATGACGGACCTGCTGGACACTGTCAGCTCAGCAGCACCGCAGACTGCTACAGTAAGCTACTATAGTAGTATGTATAAAGAAGAAAGAAAGAAAAAAAAACCACGGGTAGGTGGTATACAATTATGGATGGACGAGCGACTGCCGACACAGAGGTAGCTACAGCCGTGGACTACCGTACTGTGTCTGCTGCTAATATAGACTGGATGATAATGAGATGAAATCAATATATATATATATATATATAATATCACTAGTACTGCAGCCGGACAGGTATATATATTTATTATGTAATGACTGATGACGGACCTGCTGGACACTGTCAGCTCAGCAGCACCGCAGACTGCTACAGTAAGCTACTATAGTAGTATGTATCAAGAAGAAAGAAAAAAAAAAAACCACGGGTAGGTGGTATACAATATTATATATATATTATATACAATTTTATATATATATATATATATATATATATTAAACTGGTGGTGACTGGTGGTCAGGTCACTGGTCACACTATCAGCAACTTGCAAGTAGTACTCCTAAGCAGACAATCACAATATATATTATACTGGTGGTCAGTGTGGTCACAATGGCAGTGTGGCACTCTGGCAGCAAAAGTGTGCACTGTACGTTATATGTACTCCTGAGTCCTGCTCTCAGACTCTAACTGCTCCCCACTGTCAGTGTCTCCCCCACAAGTCAGATAATATACAGTCACACTATCTATCACTTCAGCAAGTAACTAGTACTCCTCCTAATGCTCCCCAAAATTACTACTGTGTCTCTCTCTACTGTCTCACTCTCTTCTCTATAAACGGAGAGGACGCCAGCCACGTCCTCTCCCTATGAATCTCAATGCACGTGTGAAAATGGCGGCGACGCGCGGCTCCTTATATAGAATCCGAGTCTCGCGATAGAATCCGAGCCTCGCGAGAATCCGACAGCGGGATGATGACGTTCGGGCGCGCTCGGGTTAACCAAGCAAGGCGGGAAGATCCGAGTCGCTCGGCCCCGTGTAAAAAAACATGAAGTTCGGGCGGGTTCGGATTCCGAGGAACCGAACCCTCTCATCCCTAGTTAGGAGCCATTTGGAATATGCACTATTTGTGATTTACCAGAACTTGGAATGTTATACTGCTGGTTTAAGAAATGCCTGTAAAACCTGTCCTGCAAAATCTGCATGTAAAGCTGTTTCCTGCCTGACGTGGAAATAAAATGTGTTGGATTATATTCTGTCTATGTGACTCCTGTCACAATACAAAAGAAAGGAGCAAACTTAATGAATCAGTATGTACTCTTCTACCATTAAATTATATGTCCATTGCATGTGTAACAGCGATTTTTAAGCTATGTTAAATGCCTGACCACTGTAATGCTGACTTTATCTTGACTTTAAACTTGTGCTGTCTATAACTATGATTTTGGTCCTTTACTTGAAAGTTGCCACCTGGTCCATATTGAGTAAGTGCTACATAACAGGGGACAAACCTAGGGTTTGTGACATGCAAGTGTTCTGCAGCAACATTTTTCACCTTCTTGAAGGGTCCGGATTAAAGTTCACTTAGGCCCCAGATGAACCAGCAAAACCAGCTAGCGTTGAAGTGGATCCACAACTAGCATATGTGACACTTGGCATGTAATGTAGTTGTTTTACGTGTCAAGGTCAAGCTGGATAATCTAAACCAATAAATTGGTTTCAATAGGAGGTTTTTACTGCACCATGCATAAGCAAATATCCATTACGAGAATGTTTGTTTATGCAATCTACTACTGACTTGTTAGGACTTGGAATTACAGTACCTACATTATCCTGAAAAAAGCTTGTCTTGAGAAGTATTTATAAAAGGAGACTGTGCTACTTAATATCAGGTCCTGTAATAAGGATGTACTGTAAAGAAATTAAAAGAAAAACAAAACAAATCAACAATGTACTTTAAAACTAGTGATGTGCACCGAACATTTTTCGGGTTTTGTGTTTTGGTTTTGGTTTTGGATTCGGTTCCGCGGCCGTGTTTTGGATTCGGAACGTTTTGGCAAAACCTCACTGAAAATTTTTTGTCGGATTCGGGTGTGTTTTGGATTCGGGTGTTTTTTTACAAAAAAACCCTAAAAAACAGCTTAAATCAAAGAATTTGGGTGTCATTTTGATCCCATAGTATTATTAACCTCAATAACCATAATTTCCACTCATTTCCGTCTATTCTGAACACCTCACACCTCACAATATTATTTTTAGTCCTAAAATTTGCACCAAGGTCACTGGATGACTAAGCTAAGCGACCCAAGTGGCCGACACAAACACCTGGCCCATCTAGGAGTGGCACTGCAGTGTCAGACAGGATGGCAGATTTAAAAAATAGTCCCCAAACAGCACATGATGCAAAGAAAAAAAGAGGTGCAATGAGGTAGCTGTGTGACTAAGCTAAGCGACCCAAGTGGCCGACACAAACACCTGGCCAATCTAGGAGTGGCACTGCAGTGTCAGACAGGATGGCACTTCAAAAAATAGTCCCCAAACAGCACATGATGCAAAGAAAAAAAGAGGTGCACCAAGGTCGCTGTGTGACTAAGCTAAGCGACCCAAGTGGCCGACACAAACACCTGGCCCATCTAGGAGTGGCACTGCAGTGTCAGACAGGATAGCAGATTTAAAAAATAGTCCCCAAACAGCACATGATGCAAAGAAAAAAAGAGGTGCAATGAGGTAGCTGTGTGACTAAGCTAAGCGACCCAAGTAGTCGACACAAACACCTGGCCCATCTTGGAGTGGCACTGCAGTGTCAGACAGGATGGCACTTCAAAAAATAGTCCCCAAACAGCACATGATGCAAAGAAAAAAAAGAGGTGCACCAAGGTCGCTGTGTGACTAAGCTAAGCGACCCAAGTGGCCGACACAAACACCTGGCCCATCTTGGAGTGGCACTGCAGTGTCAGACAGGATGGCACTTCAAAAAATAGTCCCCAAACAGCACATGATGCAAAGAATAAAAGAGGTGCACCAAGGTCACTGTGTGACTAAGCTAAGCGACCCAAGTGGCCGACACAAACACCTGGCCCATCTAGGAGTGGCACTCCAGTGTCAGACAGGATGGCAGATTTAAAAAATAGTTCCCAAACAGCACATGATGCAAAGAAAAAAAGAGGTGCAATGAGGTAGCTGTGTGACTAAGCTAAGCGACCCAAGTAGTCGACACAAACACCTGGCCCATCTTGGAGTGGCACTGCAGTGTCAGACAGGATGGCACTTCAAAAAATAGTCCCCAAACAGCACATGATGCAAAGAAAAAAAGAGGTGCACCAAGGTCGCTGTGTGACTAAGCTAAGCGACCCAAGTGGCCGACACAAACACCTGGCCCATCTTGGAGTGGCACTGCAGTGTCAGACAGGATGGCACTTCAAAAAATAGTCCCCAAACAGCACATGATGCAAAGAAAAAAAGAGGTGCACCAAGGTCGCTGTGTGACTAAGCTAAGCGACCCAAGTGGCCGACACAAACACCTGGCCCATCTAGGAGTGGCACTCCAGTGTCAGACAGGATGGCAGATTTAAAAAATAGTTCCCAAACAGCACATGATGCAAAGAAAAAAAGAGGTGCAATGAGGTAGCTATGTGGCTAAGCTAAGCGACCCAAGTGGTCGACACAAACACCTGGCCCATCTAGGAGTGGCACTGCAGTTTTCTAACGAGAGGATGAGTGCTTCCATCCTCATGTGAATCTGAACCACTAGCCATGAACATAGGCCAGGGCCTCAGCCGTTCCTTGCCACTCCGTGTCGTAAATGGCATATTGGCAAGTTTACGCTTCTCATCAGACGCTTTTAATTTTGATTTTTGGGTCATTTTACTGAACTTTTGTTTTTTGGATTTTAAATGCTCTCTACTATGACATTGGGCATCGGCCTTGGCAGACGACGTTGATGGCATTTCAACGTCTCGGCCATGACAAGTGGCAGCAGCTTCAGCACGAGGTGGAAGTGGATCTTGATCTTTCCCTATTTTACCCTCCACATTTTTGTTCTCCATTTTTTAATTTGTGGAATTATATGCCAGTAATATATCAATAGCAGTGGCCTACTGTACCGTACTGCTATATATTATATACGGGTTCACTACGGCTGGCCGGCGGTCGGGCTCCCGGCGCCCAGCATACCGGCGCCGGGAGCCCGACCGCCGGCTGACCGACAGTGTGGCGAGCGCAAATGAGCCCCTTGCGGGCTCGCTGCGCTCGCCACGCTACGGGCACGGTGGCGCGCTACGCGCGCCACACTATTTTATTCTCCCTCTATGGGGGTCGTGGACCCCCACGAGGGAAAATAAGTGTCGGTATGCCGGCGGTCGGGCTCCCGGCGCCGGTATACTGAGCGCCGGGAGCCCGACCGCCGGTATACAGAAGACCACCCATTATATACTGGTGGTCAGCAAAATTATGCACTGTCCTCCTACTACTGCGCACAACAACTAAAATGCACCACAGGTATGGATGGATAGTATACTTGACGACACAGAGGTAGGTAGAGCAGTTGCCTACTGTACCGTACTGCTATATATTATATACTGGTGGTCAGCAAAATTATGCACTGTCCTCCTACTATATATACTGCAAAAAACTTAAATGCACCACAGGTATGGATGGATAGTATACTTGACGACACAGAGGTAGGTAGAGCAGTGGACTACTGTACCGTACTGCTATATATTATATACTGGTGGTCAGCAAAATTATGCACTGTCCTCCTACTATATATACTGCGTAAAACTTAAATGCACCACAGGTATGGATGGATAGTATACTTGACGACACAGAGGTAGGTAGAGCAGTGGACTACTGTACCGTACGGATATAATACTGGTGGTCACTGGTCAGCAAAATTCTGCACTGTTCTCCTACTTTATACTACAATGCAGCACAGATATGGAGCGTTTTTCAGGCAGAAAACGTAGATATTTTCAGCACACTGAGTACAGATATTTGCAAGCACACTGAGCACAGATATTTGTAGCACACTGAGCACAGATATTTGCAGCACACTGAACACAGATATTTGCAGCACACTGAACACAACTGAGAGAACGCTGCACACGTCCTCTCCCTATCATCTCCAATGCACGAGTGAAAATGGCGGCGACGCGCGGCTCCTTATATAGAATACGAATCTCGCGAGAATCCGACAGCGGGATGATGACGTTCGGGCGCGCTCGGGTTAACCGAGCAAGGCGGGAAGATTCGAGTCCGCCGCGGACCCGTGTAAAATGGGTGAAGTTCGGGGGGGGTTCGGATTCCGAGGAACCGAACCCGCTCATCACTATTTAAAACGCCTATTTTACAAATAGTGCAAGGTTTTAATTTGTTTATTTGCAACAGATGAGCGCAGAAATCTCTTCATTAAACAAACCTGGTGGGCTCCCAAAAGGCTTTTACAATGTTTTCCTTAAAAAAGAACACAATACACCAAGATACAGTATAAACTCATGAAGGCCGATCAACCTAATAAATTGATCATTCATATTCCAGACTTATTCAGGGGAACAAGCAGTTGCATATTTAGCCACGATTTCTGCATTTTTTCACTGCACTCCTATGCCAAAGGTTTCTTTTTAGAAATTCAGAAAAAAATATAAAGTGAAGTAAATTGTGCTTACCTGTCACCCTTAGTGTCAGTTATGTGGTGAGGGACAGGTTTGTGCTTCTGTTTGTCCACATATTCTATGATTTGGATTTTCATATCACATTGACCATAAATCATTTTGGGGGTGATTCAGACCTGATCACACGCAGGCGTTTTTTTGCAGTGCTGCGATCAGGTAGTTGCCGCCTACAGGGGGAGGGTGTAGTTGATGTGCGGGGGTGCGAACGCTTGTGCAGAGAGCTACATAAACAAAAGTTTGTGCAGTCTCTGCACAGCTGAGGACTTACTCAGCCGCTGCAATGATCTGGCCAGGAGCTGACGTCAGAAACCCTCCCTCCAAACAGCTGAGCATGCCTGCGTTTTTCCGGACACTCCCTAGAAACGGTCAGTTGACACCCACAAACGCCCTCTTCCTGTCTATCTTCTTGCGATCGCTTACTTTGTTAAATCTGTCACTGTCTGGCGATCCCCTTCGCTGGGGAGCGACATGCCTGCGCATTGCAGAGCATACGCAAGCGCAGTTCTGACCTGATCGCAGCGCTGCAAAAAAACATAGTGTGCGTTCAGGTCTGAATCACCCCCTCTGTTTGGTCTTATATCATCAATCCTTGGCAGCCCTGCAAATGCTCTGCTGCAGTCCAGGGTGCCACAAAACCCAGTTTGGGAAACACTTCTTTTGTTGATCCTAATGAAGTTGGCCATTGAAAGTTTAACATTCTCATAAGATTTCAAATTATATGAAGATATATGTAGAAAGGGGGTGAATATTTAAACAAATAATGGAGTCGTGCTTTATAGTGACAAATCCTCCTAGTAAAATGCATGTCTTAAACCTAATGAGGACTTCCGTTTAGTGCTAACATGTTCCTCACAACACGATAAAGAGGACGGTGATAAAGTACTAACCAATCAGCTCCTAGCTGACATTTTTCAAACACAGCCTGTAACATGGCAGTTAGGAGCTGATTGGCTGGTACTTTATCACCTTTCATTTTATCTCCAACCAAAGCTTAATAAATAGACCCCTATATTATATATATATCTTTATATTTCTAGTACTGTCACTGGAGGGATGAGATGTGACTGTTCCCTGCACTGATACAACAGGGCTCATCTTGTTGCAGTTTTCCTGGCAGCAGATACTAATACTACAGTATTCATTTATTTATTAACAGTTATTTATATAGCACACATATATTCCACAGCGTTTTATAGAAAATATTTGAATCAGTCATATCAGTTCCTGTGCCAGTGGAAATTACAATGAATATTACATACCACATGTACATACATCTACAGTATATTAGTAGATGTATATTAGTAGATGTATGTACATACCACATGTACATACATCTACAGTATATTAATTTCAGCAGCGTAACTACTGGGTGAACGTGTAAATGTCCAGGGGCCCAAAAGATGAAGGCCCTAAGTTGTGGCCTGGATTTCCGGACTGCCGGATTATCGTCTGCCACTGCCACGCCGACGCAGCTGTCTGCTGGGCCCATCTGACCCCCTGCTGTCTGCTGTTTGCCTGAGGAGGCTCCTCTGTCTTTGGGGTCTGATTCTGGTGGTTGGTGTCCCCACGAGTACCCCCCCGGCTGCCTGTTGTTGTGTCTGTCCCCTGGGAGTGCCGAGACCAGCATTCTCTACAGCTACATGCTCGTCTGCCATTGCCCTGTTTGGCTGGATGGTACCTATGGATGCCCATCTTGACAGTTTGCCAGGGACCTCCAAGCCTCTAGTTATGCCACTGATTAAAGTTATAATCCACAGAAGACCTACCTTTCCTATAAAAAGATATACAATTTTCTTATTTGGCATAGACTACTGGCTGTTTATTGTACAGTATGTATGTTTTTTGTGATTTGTTGGTAGAGAATATATTTAATAATTGATTAATAAATGTAATGTTTAAGCCAGTGGTTCTTAAACTGTGTGATTAGGCACCCTGGGGTGCCTCAGAGCACTTGCAGGGGTGACCTGGGTTTGTGGTCAAGAACCAATTTAAATTATTTATGGTCAATGTAATAGGTAAAACCAGTGCTGGTGGCTGCCAATCATAGAATATGTGGACAAACAGTAGTGAATCCTGTCCCTCACCACAAAGTTGAACCCAAGGATGACATATAAACTAGTGAACCGCTCATCACTAATATAAACACGATTTCCTTAATTTAATATTTCTTTCTAAATTTCTCAATATAAAACTTTTGGCCAAGGGGTGCCGTATAAAAAAATTATGATGCTCTAGGGTGCCTGATTCAAAAAGTTTGGGAACCACTGGTTTAAGCCATACCAATACATGCTTTTATCCCCAATAGGATAATACAGTAGTATGCCCCTCCTTACTCCTATGTTTCTGTTTCAGTGTTATACTGCATTTTGTATAGACTTTGTTAACAACCACATCTGACACCTACAGTGTATCTTACGTGTATATTATATATTTATAGCACAGTGGGTTTTTTTTTTTTGCTGTGTCTCATCCATTGATACAAGGTGCAGAAATCAAGTTTTTACTACTATGTCATTTTAATGTAAATAACTATGTTATCAAACTCTTTATTTACATATGTGGCAAAATACTAGGTGCATGTGGAGCATGAGGCTCCAACATTGGCGTAACAAGCATTTAGGCACATGCCCTGGGCTTCAAATTGTGGGGGCACCATGTTTTGGGTAAAATATTCTACATTTTCACTTGTCATTTATGACAATTACATTTGTTCCTTCCACATCATATTTATGTGTAGGTATGTGTGATTGTGGAAAGAGCCAGGTGAACTTTGTGGAAGTGAAGGGTAATATCATCAGCTGAGAGTTTGTTTGCTACTGAGAGGTTGGGGACAGTTAGTAATGTGAAGTATGTAAAGTGATATCTTGTGTCTGCAAAACGAGGAAAGGAAATAAAGATGAGGCACAGGTATGAAGCAGGCACAAATGTCCTGGGAGCGTAGAAAGGTTTTGAATATGGTGGGCTTTAAGAATAAGGATTAAGAGAAGGTTGTATACTCTTGTGATGTCACGATTAGGTGGTGATCGTCATTTGCACTAGTTAGTTTCGCTTAGTCAAAGTTCAACACACAGCAGTTTATGTGCACCTGATATTCATTGCTATCACACAGTATGCACAGTTTCCCTATGACTCAACATAGGAATTCAGCCAAAATGTAAAGGTGCAGTTTCTTTTATTTATTTTTTCCCTACATGACATAAAACCTACAGTAGGGGATGGTATCGGGATCCTGGTGTTTATGATTCCGGCAGTCAAAATACTGACAGCGGCATCCCAAAGGCCAGGATCCCGACAACAAGGTGGTAAGAAGAGTAGCCCTAATCTCCAACCCCCCTAACCCGCAGCCTGAGGGGATCCTGATTGGGTTCCGACGGACTTTGCTGCCTTTCTTATGTCATCTAAGACAAGGTACTCACTTTGTTCCAGGATCAACACCACTCTGCCTAGTGTCCTCAATCATGTCTGATCATAAAAAAATGTCTGTCATAAACCTCTTCTTTTCTTATATGCAGATGATTTACAAACTGTGTAAATGAGCAAAAACTTATAGCAATCAAAATACACATTGCCTTCATTGGTCTTATTTTCAGTAGATCAAAAAATCTTATTACTGGATGGATTACTACACGTTTTGCACCTTTTCACCATGTAAGTGATCATAAAAGGTGTTAGCATTTTATGGTTTCTAAAAAGTTTGTACTTTGCCACTGACTTCTAACGTTCTGGGATGCTTGGAAAGCTGATGGCGAGCTCACATTCCTGTTGAGCAGCAGGTGAAAACTCACTAGCCTAATTTCCATTAAAAAATGTTAACACAGTGACAAAACCCACTTATCACCTCTCTGGTACCCTAGGCTTTATAGAAAAAATAAAAAATACAGGTGCACACGCAAAACACTAAGAACACTGGTATTCAGAAGAATTATAAATAACTCTGCAATTTAAAAAAAAACATTTAGGTTCTTTTGTCTTAGCTTTCTAGGGATTTGTAGTTATACAGTCATCTTGAGCTATCTATATATTAACAGCAGAAGGATGACTTTTATGATTGACATATTTCTATGATGCTGTTGCCTGAGCAGAGCACATCATATACAGGTTGAGTATCCCTTATCCAAAATGCTTGGGACCAGAGGTATTTTGGATATTGGATTTTTCCGTATTTTGGAATAATTGCATACCATAATGAGATATCATGGTGATGGGACCTAAATCTAAGCACAGAATGCATTTATGTTACATATACACCTTATACACACAGCCTGAAGGTAATTTTAGCCAATATTTTTTATAACTTTGTGCATTAAACAAAGTGTGTCTACATTCACACAATTCATTCATGTTTCATATACACCTTATACACACAGCCTGAAGGTCATTTAATACAATATTTTTAATAACTTTGTGTATTAAACAAAGTTTGTGTACATTGAGCCATCAAAAAACAAAGGTTTCAATATCTCACTCTCACTCAAAAAAGTCCGTATTTCGGAATATTCCGTATTTCGGAATATTTGGATATGGGATACTCAACCTGTACCAAATTAAAGGTATTGGCCCTTAGATTTGCAGAATAGTATTGGCATTGCAATTGGTTGCTTAGCTTCGTAGATATGTGGCAAAATCTCGGTCTGACATTTACAATACATTACCATCGTGCTCTGAAAAATGTGATAGTTGGTGAATTCTCCCTGTACATCTGCAGGGTGACCTGGAACATGTGACCTGCTGGGTGATCTGGAAACTGTGACAGTTATTTGCAGCCAGGTTAATGTCTATAGACAGACAGTTAAAAGATAGAGAGTCATTCGTTAGACACTATATGGTCGACAGTCAAAAGTCAGACAGGGTCAAAAGTCAGACAGGGTCAAAAGTCAGACAGGGTCAAAAGTCAGACACAAAACATTTTTTGGAGGGGTTTTCTGTGTTTTTTACAACTTTTGCCTCATTTGCTATCCATGTCACAAACTATTACCTTTTAGTAAAGTTGTGGTGAGCGAAGCGGAGCGAAACGAGACACAGAGCCCGAAGCGTGGTGAGCGTGGCGAGCCCGCGAGAGGACGAATTTCACCAAATTTGGGTTAAAAATGTATAAAAACACAAAAAAAAATTCTTTTTTGTGTGTGTCTGACTTATGACCCTGTCTGACTTTTGACCCTGTCTGACTTTTGACCGTCTGATTTTTTGAGCCTGTCTGACTTTTGACTGTCGACCATTTAGTGTCTAACTAATGACTGTCTATCTTTTAACTGTCTATGAGCTATACCACACCCGTGTGCACCTCCGGATTGGCCCCCTCCCCTGTACGGCACAGCATTCTCCAAAAACACGGTGCACACCATGTTCCAGAACCCATTTGAGTACTGTGCATGTGCGGTGGCCATTTTGGCTACAATTTTTGCAACAGTCGCAGTGCCCGATGCTTGCCTCCGGAAAGGTAAGTATTAAAATAATGGGTGCAGTGTGTGCGGTGTTTTTATCCCCAACTGCACACATTACACCCATTATAGAAATGCCTAAGGGGGTGAAAACGGATAATATCTTCCGCCCAGCAAACCTTTCCCGGTTGAAACCGGGTTATTCATTATTTAGTTTAATAAACTTATTTTAATCAGATCTTTTTTTTTTTGTGTCACAGAAACAACCATATGAGTGCACATTATAACTCACTGAGGGGGAGATGTATCAAACATCAAACATTGAAGAGGGAAAAAGCGGAGAGATAAAGTAGTAACCAGTCATTTCACAGGCTGCGCTAGATAGATGACAGAAGGTCATAGGTTTACATAGCACTTTTTCTGTCTCCATTTCATTTCTCTCCAAGGTTTGATACTGTATATCTCATCCTCAATCAGGAAACAGCAGAACCATTGGTGCAGCAGGTGCATTGCACCAGGGCCCCTGAGGACTAAGGGGCCCACTGCTGCCCTGACCAGCAATGAGTTATGCACCCCCACCAGACCATTTTGAGCAATGTCGGATGAATGGCCCAGTACAGAGAGCAGAGTGTGTGCCAGACTGATAGAGGAGTCCTGCCACCTTTCAACACTGATGATCACAGCCACATACTGTCTCTAAATAGATGTACATTATTTCTAATTCACTGCTGTCTGTGAATTAGAGGCAACTCATAAATGGTGTTACTGGCACTGTCAGAGTCTGCCTGACCGAGTGTCAAGCACAAGGAGTAGGGACCCCTGTCACAGACAGAGCAGAGGCCACTGTGTTCCTGCCTCCATCAAAGTACATGCCCCCTGTTCTCCACACCACGCAGGACATTAGACTTGTACCCGTCACCCACTGTCTCTCCCTGTCATTCTCTGCTTCCCCCTGCTTTCCGCTGTGACTCTCTGCCTCCCCCTGCCATACTCACTCACCCTCTGCCTCTCCCTGTCACCCATCAATGTGTGGCATATTGGGAACTTGAGTTGGGGTGGAGGAGGCGGACCCAAATTATATTTCTGCACCTGGGCCTACCACTCACAGGTTCCGCCATATATATGTATATCAATATATTTTTATATATATCATATATATATCAATCCAAAGGCAAGCACTTCCCTCAATATGAAATGCAGTAAATGTATTCACAGACAAAGTGCTTATAGTATCATGTTGTTAAGTATCACGTTAAATTAAGTATAATTGAGTTATAACAGGGTGCATGAGAAAATGTGATCACAATAAGATGAATTAAAAAATTAATCTAATAAACAAAAAGCACTAATCCACGGCACTCATCTATTCCTAGATTTGGGGTGCAACACAGTTTGTGACCACACTAATCAGGGCCGGATTAACAATGGGGCGGATGGAGCTGCAGCTCCAGGCCCCCCATTGAAAATAGGCCCACAGGATCTCCTGCAATGCAGCCAGTGTTAACAGTAAAAAAACCACTGGCTGCATAGCGTTGTCCCCACAGAGGACTGCGCTTACCCCTCCACTGGTCCGCCTGCCGTGATCGGAGCTCAACCCCCGATCAGGCAGCGTATGGTAACAGCACCCCGTGCATCCAGTATCCCTGATACTGCAGCCTGTGCTGGTGCTCGGTGGCTGGGCTCAGTTAGTGGGCTGTGCAGCACTTCCTGATACTGCAAGCTTCGCCCACTGCATGACATCGTGCAGGGGGCGGGGCCAGGACTCGACACTGCTGCCAGCCATCCATGTCACACACTACTATACTGAGCAGAGGCAGGAAAAGGTAAGAGAGAGAGAGAAGTAACATGGGAGGGAAAGTGAAAGGGGGAACGTAAGGAATGAGTGCAGTTGAGGAACAGTAATGCACCTGAGATAGACAGGTAGGTGATTAAGATATGTTAGAAAAGTAAAGAAAGATACTGTGAGAGATGAGAAAAGAAGACAAGCATGTGATATCAGAGATTCAGAGATAGGCAGTTTTTGACCCTGTTTTTAAAAATGAGTGGGCCCTGCAGGACGTGCTGTGCAGTCAGTCTCTCACAGCTGGCAGCGATCTTATCCAATCGCTGCCTGAGACCAACGTCCTCCCCTCTGTGCCCACCAACGCACAGCATAACGCTCTACAATTTAAATCAGGTGTGAATATGTGTGCGTCGGGGGAGAGCTTGCTTCCCTTTGTCCCACACAGCATCTGTATCTGACCTGCACTGTATCCATCCCGCACTGTATCCCACCCACACTGTATCCCACCCACACTGTGTCCTACCCACACTGTATCCGACCCGCACTGTATCCTACCCACACTGTATCCCACCTGCACTGTATCCATCCCACACTGTATCCATCCCACATTGTATCCCACCCGCATTGTATCCCTCCCGCACTGTATCCATCCCACACTGTATCCCACCCGCACTGTATCCGTCCCACACTGTATCCGTCCCGCATTGTATCCCACCCGCATTGTATCCCTCCCGCACTGTATCCATCCCACACTGTATCCCACCTGCACTGTATCCATCCCACACTGTATCCATCCCACATTGTATCCCACCCGCATTGTATCCCTCCCGCACTGTATCCATCCCACACTGTATCCCACCCGCACTGTATCCGTCCCACACTGTATCCATCCAACATTGTATTCCACCCGCATTGTATCCCTCCCGCACTGTATCCATCCCGCACTGTATCCCACCCACACTGTATCCCACCCACACTGTGTCCTACCCACACTGTATCCCATCTGCACTGTATCCCTCCCGCACTGTATCCATCCCACATTGTATCCCACCCGCACTGTATCCCTCCCGCACTGTATCCGTCCCACACTGTATCCCACCCGCACTGTATCCCTCCCGCACTGTATCCGTCCCACACTGTATCCCACCCGCACTGTATCCCACCCGCACTGTATCCATCCCACATTGTATCCCACCCGTACTGTATCCCTCCCGCACTGTATCCGTCCCACACTGTATCCCACCCGTACTGTATCCCACCCGTACTGTATCCCTCCCGCACTGTATCCGTCCCACATTGTATCCCACCCGCACTGTATCCCACCCGAACTGTATCGGTCCCGCACTGTATCGGTCCCACACTGTATCCGTCCCACACTGTATGGCAGATGATGCAGGAAGAGCTGCTCAAGAGGCTGTTGTGAACGTGAATGCGCAGGTGCAGCAGGTCAGTGTACCCATCCAGTGTCTGCCCCTTCTCCAGCTCCGTGTCCCCCCCATTACTGATCCCCATCCCAGTGTCTCCCTGCCTTCCCTCCCCAAACAGCCCACTGCACCCATCCCAGTACCCTCCCATCTACAACCCTCAGTCCAGTCCAGTGGCGGGCTGGCCAGGGGGGCAGAGTGCCAGGTGCCCCCTGGGCTGTGCTATCGCCACGGGACGCAGCCTACTCCATTGCAAAAGGGAACAGGTGGTCCAGTGTGCGCGGGCGGCAGCCATGTGGGCTCTCTTACTGTGTGTCCTACAGGGCTACGGAAGCCCTGTAGGACACAATTAAAAGATACGCAATCTGTGATACGGCTGTACGCTGCTGTGCATAGGCGGCCATATCACGAGGGGACTGTTTGCTATGGCTCTATGCTCTGTACAGCAAGTGGCGGGGGGCGGCAGCAGCAGGAGTGAGGTACTGACTATGCTCAGTATATTAGTGACACAGCCACCATCCTGCTAGCGGCCTTGTCACCCTGACCCACCCTTCACAGATTACATAGGTGACCATGCCCCTATTGCTCATTAATACGTCCCCAGCAGGGTTAGGGGTAGTGTGTGTGGGGAGCAGGTGCAGGGTAGGGAGTGGTGTAGTGTGTACGGGGCGCGGGTGCAGGGTTAGGGGTAGTGTAGTGTGTACGGGGAGCGGGTGCAGAGTTAGGGGTAGTGTGTACGGGGAGCTGGTGCAGGATTAGGGGTAGTGTAGTGTGTACGGGGAGCGGGTGCAGGGTTAGGGGTAGTGTAGTGTGTAAGGGGAGCGGGAGCAGGATTATGGGTAGTGTAGTGTGTACGGGGAGCGGGTGCAGGGTTTGCGGTAGTATAGTGTGTGCGGGGAGCGGGTGTAGGGTTAGGGGTAGTGTAGTGTGTACGGGGAGCGGGTGTAGGATTAGGGGTAGTATAGTGTGTGCGGGTAGTGGGTGCAGGTTTAGCGGTAGTATAGTGTGTGGGGAGCGGGTGCTAGAAGTAGTGTAGTGTGTACGGGGAGAGGGTGCAGGTTTAGCGGTAGTGTAGTGTGTACGGGGAGCGGGTGCAGGTTTAGGGGTAATGTAGTGTGTACGGGGAGCGGGTGCAGGATTAGGGGTAGTGTAGTGTGTGCGGTGAGCGGGTGCAGGGTTAGCGGTAGTGTAATGTAGTGTGTACGGGGAGCGGGTGCTGCGTTAGCGGTAGTGTAGTGTGTACGAGGAGTGAGTGCTGGGTTAGCGGTAGTATAATGTGCGCAGGGTGCAGGTGTAGGGTTAGCGGTAGTGTGTACGGGGAGCTGGTGCAGGGTTAGAGGTAGTGCAGTGTGTGCGTGGGGAGTGGGTGCAGGGTTAGTGGTAGTGTAGTGTGTACGGGGAGCCGGTGCTGGGTTAGCGGTAGTATAGTGTGCGCGGGGTGCAGGGGTAGGGTTAGCGGTAGTGTAGTGTGTATGGGGAGCGGGTGCAGGATTAGGGGTAGTGTAGTGTGTACGGGAAGCGGGTGTAGGGTTAGGGGTAGTGTACTGTGTACAGGGAGCGGGTGCAGGGTTAGAGGTAATGTAGTGTGTACGGGGAGCGGGTGCAGGATTAGGGGTAGTATAGTGTGTATGGGGAGCGGGTGCAGGGTTAGGGGTAGTGTAGTGTGTGCGGGGAGCGGATGCAGGGTTAGGGGTAGTATAGTGTGTACGGGGAGCGGGTGCAGGGTTAGGGGTAGTATAGTGTGTACGGGGAGCGGGTGCAGGGTTAGGGGTAGCGTAGTGTGTGCGGGGAGCGGGTGTGACTAATGAAGCTAATTGGAAACTTCAAATTATATTCTGTCTGTTTTTGTTTTGTTTTTTGTATCCTGGTTTTTACCATATTCGTTAATGCATTTTTTTTTTTTTTACATGGTAGTGGCATGTTAAAAGAAACTGAAAATGCATATTAGAAAGAACCATAGCAGTACATGCTCATTAATGAGTTTAGTCATAGGATAGTATTTTGTAAATGTTCTGGGGGAAAAAATTCCATGTGGATTGGACTGCCACCACTAACAGGTCTACGGATGGTGTGATGGTCAGCTTTACTGCCTTACAGTACTAAAGTCATGGGTTTGATTCCCACCATGTCCCTAACTGCGTGGAGTTTGTATATTCTCCCAATACTGGCGTGGGTTTCCTCCCACAATCCAAATACCGTATATACCGGTACGTTAGCTCGCAGCATAAAAATAAACCATAGTTAGGTAGGTGGGTAGCTATGCCCTCCATGGTGCTAGCCACACCACACCCCCATATCGGTAGTCACACCCCCACCACGCTGGTCACACCCCCTGCAGCGGCGCACAATAGGCCCTTCATAAATTACAGCTCCAGGCCCATGAGGACCTTAATCTGTCACTGACACTAATGTGATGGCTATTTTTATTGTAACTACTTTGAGCAATAGAGAAGGACATGCAATATATTGGGGTCCCTTGCCACGGGCTGCAGACTTGAATGTATTGATCAATACATGAACTAAAACTCCACTGTTTATTATTGTTAGTTGATATAGTGAGTGCAATGCCCCTGTGATTTATATATATACACGGTGCATCCGGAAAAGTATTCACAGAGCTTCACTTTTTCCACATTTTATTATGTTACAGCCTTATTCCAAAATGGAATAAATTTATTTTTTCCCTCAAAATTCTACACACATTACCCCATAATGATAACATGAAAAAAGTTTTTTGTTTTTTTTTTAGATTTTTGCAAATTTATGAAAAATGCAAAACCAATACCCCTTTTCCACTAGCTCAAAAAACACGGGTAAATGCACGTGGGGGCGCGCATTTACCCGTGTTTTTTGCAAGTGGAAAAGGGTCAACTCGGATCAAGTGACCCGTGAATCCTACCCGGCTATCTACCTGGGTAGGACACGGGAATGATCCGGGTAGGGTTGTAGTGTAAACGGGAGCCATGTCGATGCGGCACGGCTCCCGTTTACACTGTATGGAAGGGCGGCGCTGGGAGATCATGTGATCTCCCTGCGCCGCCCCTGCCGCGTCACTAGAAGCGTCACCAACCCGGTATATGCCGGGTTGTGACTACTGATGGGAAAGGGACCGAGCACGGGTCGCAGCAGGGGGCAGCTCCCGTATCAGGCACCCGGCTGCGACCCGTGCTCGTAGGTGGAAAAGGGGTATAAGTGATCACATATACATAAGTATTCACAGCCTTTGCCATGAAGCTCAACATTGAGCTCAGGTGCATCCTGTTTCCACTGATCATCCTTGAGATGTTTCTACAGCTTAATTGGAGTCCACCTGTGGTAAATTCAGTTGATTGGACATAATTTGGAAAGGCACACACCTGCTTATATAATGTAGTGCTCTATGGACAGGATGCTATGGGGGGTGAGAGCAACTAAGGTATAACTGGGACCGCTCTATATTTGGATTAATAAGGTATAGACACCCCTATAATGTGTATTGTGTATGTGAATGGGCAATGTGTAAATATATAAAATAGATTGTTTATTGACCGTACACTTTGATGTTTTTCCATGTATGTATGTTATATGTGCCTGGGTATCCTTTGCATGGTGACTGGCAGGGCTGGATACTACTGGACCTACAGGGACACACTGGCGCGAGGGGACTGAAGAGACTGTTCCAGAAGCCCTCGGGGCAAGGTCGTTGAGAAGCGCGTGAGGAGTACCGGACTCAGGAGGAAAGGACACAAACTGGTGAGACAGAAGCCGCAGGAATGTATTCCCGGTCCCGGCGGTGGTCTGTGAGAGTAGAGGCAGCAAAGCGTACCGGAGCTTAACTGAGCCGCACTGTTACCTTTATGGCACGGTCCTGCTTTGCTGCTGACAGGAAAGTACAGAGTGTCCACGGAGGTGTAAGGCGTCCATTGGGGGCTACGTAGCAACCAGAGAAGCGGTTACTGTGCGTCCCTCAGTGCGGAGGCGGAATCTCTGCGAGGGCGGCATCAGGCAGAAGGAGCCGGCCGGTCAACTTACCAGAAGCGGAGTTGGGGGAGCGCCACCCATCTACCCAAGAACCAAAGGGACTGTAAGCGAGCTGAAGTAACTCAAAGGCCTCACTCTTACACCAACCCTTATAGCTATATACAGGTTGAGTATCCCTTATCCAAAATGCTTGGGACCAGAGGTATTTTGGATATCGGATTTTTCCGTATTTTGGAATAATTGCATACCATAATGAGATATCATGGTGATGGGACCTAAGTCTAAGCACAGAATGCATTTATGTTACATATACTCCTTATACACACAGCCTGAAGGTCATTTTAGCCAATATTTTTTATAACTTTGTGCATTAAACAAAGTGTGTCTACAGTCACACAATTCATTTATGTTTCATATACACCATATACACACAGCCTGAAGGTCATTTAATACAATATTTTTAATAACTTTGTGTATTAAACAAAGTTTGTGTACATTGAACCATCAAAAAACAAAGGTTTCACTATCTCACTCTCACTCAAAAAAGTCCGTATTTCGGAATATTCCGTATTTTGGAATATTTGGACATGGGATACTCAACCTGTACTCTATGACGACATCGATAGTAGCTGCTGCATTACAGGAGGATCAGACAAGGGGCACTTCCTCATCACTGACAACCCCTCCCACAAGATTAATTTGGACAGAACCTCTTCAGCATTAGTTTTAATATTGCAATAAAATATTCCTTGAGCTAGGCCGTCCATTATTACTAGACTTTAGACTGTGAATAATACAACCAAAGTCCTACACAGTCAATATTACATAGTATACATTGGTTGAGAAGAAAAGGAGATAGCAGGGCACGTTACTCCGTAGTAAGCAGTGGAGAAGTCATAGCTAAGTACAGACCACAGTGTGAAAAGGCAGGACTGAAAATACGTACACTGTTAGTAGTCAATTATAGTAGCCAAATATTGAGCAAGGACACAGCTGCCAGGAGAAGATACAGACCGTCATCAGTTATCATAAGTATTTAATATAAGGTGCTGACAAGTAAAGTGAAAGTCGGCAGGAGAGACAAGTGGTGGCTTAATTGCAACATAAGTAGCAGTATTACTAGTAAAAGGAGTCTGCGGGAGCAACCCGAGAGTAACACCTCATGTGCAACAAATGTAGCAAAGGACAGTTCGAATAGGAACAATATTTCTAGTACGTAACTAAAGGAGCTTGAATCTCTAGGTATTATTGAGAAAGTGTCCAAACAAAGAGTGAGTAGTATTTCCCTTATATAGTAACATAGTATCTAAGGTTGAAAAAAGACATTGTCCATCGAGTTCAACCTATTTGTGGTCTCCTATGCAGGATTATTTTGGTCTAAAATTTTGACTGATGATGATGTCAGCCGTTGCGTTTTATCCCTCTTTTTATAGTGCGTGACTAACGGTTAGATAAATTCCTAATGGATAAGGATATCCAGGGTTATGGTGCATAGTCACACACTATAGTGCGTGACTAACTATAGTGCGTGTCTAACGGTTAGATAAATTCCTAATGGATAAGGATATCCAGGGTTATGGTGCATAGTCACACACTATAGATTCTAACCCATTCTTAAAGGTGTTGACTGAGTCCGCCATTACAACTCCCTCAGGCAGAGAATTCCAAACACGTATTGTCCTTACCGTGAAAAAGCCTTTACGCCGTATTGTGCGGAATCTCCTCTCCTCCAACTTAAGCGAGTGTCCATGAGTCCTCTGTGTTGATCTAACCAAAAACAGGTCCCGCACAAGCTCTGTGTATTGTCCCCTTATATAGATTTGTAGATGTTGATCATGTCCCCTCTTAGTCTCCTCTTTTCCAGTGTAAACATGCCTAGTCTTGCAAGCCTTTCCTCGTATTCCAGCGTCTCCATGCCTTTAATTAGTTTGGTCGCCCGCCTCTGAACCTTTTCGAGCTCCAGGATATCCTTTTTGTAGTAGTGTGCCTAGAATTGTACACAGTATTCAAGGTGTGGCCTCACTGGTGATTTATATAATGGGAGTTCCTTGCATCAATTCCCCGTTTTATGCATGCTAATATCTTATTAGCCTGCTTAGTTTGCTATCTACGAGAACACCTATGTCCTTTTCCAGTACAGAATCCCCTAATTTTACCCCATTTAGTATGTAGGTGTTATTTTTGTTCTTGTTTCCAAAGTGCATTACCTTACACTTGTCTGTATTGAAGCGCATTCTCCATTTGGCTGCCCATGCTTCTAATTTAACTAAGACGTTCTGAAGCAACTCAGCATCCTCCGTATTTATAGCCTTACACAATTTGGTGTCATCTGCAAAAATTGACACCATGCTCTCTAGACCTTCTGTTAGGTCGTTAATGAAAATGTTGAACAATAGCGGTCCTAATACCGAGCCTTGTGGCACACCACTTAGCACTTCAGTCCAATTTGAAAAAGATCCATTAACCACAATGCGTTGCTCCCTATTATCTAACCAATTTCTGATCCAAGTGAATATTGTGCTTCCTAGCCCTATTTCGTGTAGCTTGTAGATAAGTCGCGTGTGGTACAGTGTCGAAAGCTTTGAAAAAGTCTAAATCACAGAGGAAAGTAACATACCTAGAAACTACAGTAAATAGCATTTAGTGTTTGGAGAAAACCACACAATAATACATGGGAACAGCAGAACGGCATCGCCAATAACAGCAAAGTAGCATGCTAAACTAACACTGTTACAAGGAAAGGCATCATATAAAAGAGGAGCCAAGCATCATATATGTGAGAAGCCAGGCTTATTTTGGCTCTTCGGGACAGCATTTCTGACATCAAATTGTTTCCCACTGACTAGAATAAGATTAGTGATTATCCCTATTGAGATTTATACCCGTCTGGGATTATACAAGACTGAGGAAAGGTACTGTAGCTAACTGGGCCCATAAATAAGAGACCAGGGAAACTACCTATAAGGATATATGTTTACCTACCCAGGTCTATAGTCTAACTGACTACGAAACGAGTGAGTTTTTTGTATTGCATGCAGTAATTTCTGTATAGGAAATTTAATAGTATTAGCCAATGTGCAAAGGTTATTCTGTAAAATTGTAGTATCAAAGTATGTAATGTTAGATACTCACTATTGATATTAAAAAAAAAAACGTATACTCACCGTTGGAGCCGTCTTCTTGTCGGTGGAGGAACCTGCAACCGAAAAGGAGAATAGAGGCAACCCTGCCATCTTACATAGTCCTATATCTGTTCATAATTATATATGTACTTCAGACTGAGTTGTGATATTGCAGGAGTACATGCATTCTGGTGGGCATTAATTTGACCCACTCCCTTTACCCTTTAGGCGTTCCCAAGCCAGCCTGGTAATTCCATCATCCAAAGAACTTGGGTGGAGGCACTTTTTGGAGGATAAATTGAACCCCAGTTATAATAGGGAGGGGGGGTTACATGTGGAGGCACTGCTGAGATCCTAGATACCCCGGGCCTGGTGTGTACCAAAGGAAGGAGGGATCATGGAAGAAGCAACCAGTGCTGATATTTATCGATGGTGTAGGGAGAAGGGGGTGGAACCCTTGTGCAGTTTTGGGATAAGAGGAAAACTGTCTATGGTCAGTGACGATACAGTAATTCAGGTTGTAAGAAATCTCTATGGTATCAGCCAACCTTGCCTTGTCGATCGGTGGAAAGGACAGAATGGAGACACATTTGCTATACTGATGAGTAATAGACATACATTAGATCGAACACTACTACCAAGAATGGTGGTGGTGGAAGGTGTCCACGGGTGCAAGGTTCAACTGGTGTGGCCTGAGAGCAAAGATGAAGATGCCACCCTTGTGGACGATAGTGGTAAGGGGACATCCTCATTGGGGGATGGTGTTCACCCTACTAATGCAGAAAGGGAACCCCCAGAGAGTAAAGAGGAATCTCTTGGGAAAGGGGTTGAAACCATGGTGGACAAGATGGTCAGCCAGCTAGAGAGATGGCACTATGAAGGTGGCTATCGCCAATTGGGGATTTTCTCAGGGATCACACCGGTGCCAGCTGGAGAGGAAACCTATGATACATGGAGAGAAGCGGCTGTCCAACACTCGGAGGAGTGGCAATGCCCTGAGCATATAAAGAAGCAGCATATAGTAGAGAGTCTTAGGGGACCCGCCATGGGGGTGATTCAAGCCACTAGGCGAAGCAAGTCAACTGCTATGCTTAAAGATTACATCGAAGCTGTAGACTTCTCACGGTACTATGGAGGATGTCAGGGATTTGCTGGCAAGGTTGCATCGTACATATCAGGAACCAGGGGAGACGCTGACTCAAAACATTTACAGAGTCGATAAATTGATCAAAATTGTGGATAAAGGTGGTATTGCTAAGGAGACAGTGGATGAGAGCCGGATGAAACAAGTACTGAAAGGGGACCTGATCAACAACCCAGTGGCCCAACGACTTCGGTTTACTCTTGCTTCTGGATCTCCCTCTACATTGACTGAATTAGTAAAGGAAGTGAAGTTAGAGGAGGTGCAGATAGAAAATACAGAAAAAAATGTCAAGAGAGTAAAGGCTATACGGTTATGGATGATCGGTTGTTCAAATTGCTTGAAGACCAAAATAAAAAAATAGACCAGTTGATCGCTCTCCAGAGCACTGCCAAC
Source organism: Pseudophryne corroboree (assembly GCF_028390025.1). Classification (NCBI taxonomy): domain Eukaryota; kingdom Metazoa; phylum Chordata; class Amphibia; order Anura; family Myobatrachidae; genus Pseudophryne; species Pseudophryne corroboree. Next base: position 583,321,952 of record NC_086446.1, read on the forward strand.
TCAAGGCCCTATTGGTCCCCAGACACGGGCAGGGGAAGGAGTCGCGGAAGTGGCAGTCGAGCCCCCATACTATGTTATAGTTGTGGACAGCCAGGGCATAGATCTTTTGAATATCCGGTGACTGGAATCGAGAGGCGGGGAAGTGCTCAAAACTCCGGGGTCGAAGGAGAAATAATCAGTTGGAAAACCCCAACGGGAGTTCTGTGAACCCCTCACAGGTTCCCCAATTGTAAATGTGCATGCAATGGGGAGTGCCCAGTGGTCCGTTACCATCCCTGACAATCTAATGGGGCATGCACCACTGGTAAAAGCAATGATAAATGGACAGGACTGTACTGTGCTGATGGATAGTGGATTGCAGATTTCCATTGTGTTCGAATCCTGGTACCTAGAGAATTTGTCTGATGTTCCAATTCAAACCCTCAGTGGGCTCACAGTATGGGGTCTAAGTGAGCAGAAATACCCGTACCTGGGTTATATCATTACTCAGATCACCTTTAAACCAGGATTAATTACACCAAATGAGTCAGTTTCACTGGTTGCCTTGGTCTGTCCTGACTCCGCAGGGGATAATGACCAGCTGTCGGCTATTGTGGGAACAAACACAAATATGTTCAGAAACCTAGTGCGATGGTGAAAAAGCAGGAAAGGGGGACTAAAGTGGAGTCGAGAAAATCAATAGGTAATTACAGACCTCAATGTCACATCATAGAAAGTCACCCCGACATGACGGCTGCAGACTCCTCTCAGGGGACTGACCAATTCTCCACCACCTGGAATATCGATTCTTGTTTCCAGGGAAGTGACATCAATGATTAAAGTAAAAAACTGTTAATGGATTAGATTCGCCTATGGGAGGATGTGTTTTCCAAAAGTGACTGGGACTTAGGGACTGCATCTGGAGTGGAACATCATATTAAACTGACAGATAATACGCTATTTAGGGAAAGGTCACGAAGGTTGGCACCCACTGATTTCGAAGATGTGCAGGCACACCTCCGTAGTTTGCTGGAAAAAAATTTCATCGCGGATTCCGAGAGTCCATATGCATCACCTATTGTGGTTGCCCGAAAGAAGAGTGAAGACTTTTGCTTATGTATAGACTATCGTACTTTGAACAGTCGGACTGTGCCTGACCAATACACCGTACCAAAAGTGGATGAGGCATTAGATTGTCTCCAAAGGAGAAAGTGGTTCTCTGCTTTACGATACCAATGAGTGTAGATGATAGGGCTAAAACAGCTTTCATCTGTCCTATTGGGTTCTTCGAGTTTATGAAGATGCACCAAGGAATAAGAGGAGCCCCCGCTACATTCCAGAGGACTATGGAACAAACCATCGGTGACATGTGTTACCGTGAGGTATTGGTGTACCTGGACAACATCATTGTATTCGGTAAAGATCTGGAGGAACACAATGACCGGTTACTTAAAGTGCTGGTCCGACTGCAGGCTAGAGGGTTAAAGCTGTCGGTAGAGAAATGTAAACTGTGTAGATCATCTGTCAAGTATCTGGGGCATATTGTGAGTCGGCAAGGGATAGCTACAGACCCGGATAAAGTGGCCACAGTAAAGAACTGGCCCAGACCCGACAACCTCAAAGAGTTGCAATCTTTTTTAGGATTTTGCGGGTACTACCGGAAATTCGTACCACACTATTCCAAGGTGGCTAAACCCTAACAGAGCTAACTAGAGGGTATCAGCCTGTCACCAAGAACCTGTGTAACAAACGAGACAGAGCCACTCTCTATTACAAACCCCAGGAGTCGTTTGGAAACAGGTGGACCGCACAGTGTGAGGAGGCATTTGCTACCCTGAAAGACCGTCTAACCCAGTCTCCAGTGCTAGCCTATGGTCGGCCAGATCTGCCTTATGAGGTGCATATCTTTCGAAGGCCTTGTACCAAATGCAGGAGCAACAGTTAAGGCCCATTGCGTATGTCAGTCGAGGACTGTTAGTGAAAAAAACTATCTGGTTCATAAGTTGGGAGTTTCTGGCGCTAAAATGTGCAGTTAGCGAAACGTTTCATGACTACCTCTATGGTGCATCATTTATTCATTTATCCATAGATGTTGTGAGGATAAGTGAGCTCATTTTGGTGAGTGATGTACTTTTTGTTTCTATATTTTTGAGTAGGTGGCCATGGGCTACATGCACCCCACCCTATTAGTGGCAAGTGCGGATACTGCACCCCGCTTCTGGGGTGGCGAGTGCTGTGGTTTTCTATTTGCTGGTATATTTTTAGGGTTAATCCCTGGTTAACTCATTAACTGTGGCCACAAACTTTGTTCATGCACCCCAATTATCCTAAACCTGTGTCAGCTGCCCTTTAGTAAATGATTAGCCAGTGTCAGGTGACTAGTGTACCTTTTAAAAGCCATGCAGTTCATGGCAGGTACACCTTACACCAAGTGGACATATTTGCAGTTATATTATGTGATACAGTTGCCAGGTTTTAATTTTGATGATTTGGTGATAGTGTAGGACCTGCATGAAGGTGGGGTACCTTGGAGCGGTATGCAGGCTTCCGTGCATTGGCCAATTCACTAACTAAACCCCCATCATTTATTAATTTATCCATAGATGTTGTGAGGATAAGTGAGCTCATTTTGGTGAGTGCTGTACTTTTTGTTTCTACCTCTATGGTGCAGACGGATAACAATCCATTGACTTACGTACAGTCATCTGCTAAATTGGATGCTACAGGGCATAGGTGGTTAGCGGCACTGACCAACTATGATTTTACGATTAAATACCGTCCGGGGTTAATAATCAGGATGCGGATGCATTGACTCGAATGCCACATGGAGAAGCGCACGGCTCGGTCAATGAGTGGGTTGAAGTACCTGCTGCTGCGGTAAAAGGGTTGTGTCAACATATTAGCGTTGACCGACATAGTGAGAGGGCGGCAATAATTAATACTGGGGCGTCAGGTTTAGCCATCCCTCCCTCCTATTGCTGGTTAGGATGTACTGCAATGGAAGGATTGGGGATGGTAACGCCCGAGCAGCTCATGCAAGAACAAAGGAATGATCCGGATATCTCTCCTATTTTACGACTAATGGAGAATCCCAACTTCAGTATCAACCGCTCACAGCTGTCAAGAAAGGCCATAGTGTTGTCGCGACAACAACAGAGGCTAAGTGTGAGGAAAGTAGTGTTATACCGACGGGTACAAAAAAATTATAGGACGCCCAAGGTACAGATAATATTGCCCAGCAAGTATAAGCAGATGGTGTTGGAATCATTACATGACCAGCATGGCCACCTGGGATATGATAAGACGCAAGGGCTGGTATCCGATAATTTCTTTTGGGCGTTCATGAATAGAGACATAGACCACTTCTGTCAGACATGTGGGAACTGTATTCTTAGGAAAACCTTACCTGCTCAGGTTGCTCCCTTAGTAAATATTACCAGTTCAGGACCCATGGATTTAATATGCGTTGATTTCCTTACCCTAGATGGCCAGGAGGACAGGACTGCCATATACTAGTGGTAACTGACCATTTCACCAGATAAGCGCAAGCGTATATAACTGTGAACCAAACCGCTATAACAGCCACCCGGACTCTGTGGGAAAAATTCTTCATGCATTATGGATTACCTGCTCGGATCCATTCCGATCAAGGCCGGGAATTTGAGAGTTGGTTAATTCGAGATTTGTATCAGTGCTGTGGTATTCAGAAATCCCGCACTACTCCGTACCATCCTCAAGGGGATCCTCAGCCCGATCGATTTAATCGGACATTATTAAATATGTTGGGGACGTTGGACTCAAAGCAGAAACATAACTGGCGCCGATATGTAGCACCTTTAGTCCATGCATTTAACTGCACCAGGAACGAGGCTACAGGATATACTCCTTTTTACCTCATGTTTGGTATGGAGGCTCGGTTACCGATAGATGTTTGTTTGGGAACCCGAATCAACACTATTTCTAAATCGTCCCACAGTCAATACGTCAAGCAGCTGCGTCAGTAGCTACAAGAAGCGTATCAATTGGCAACCGAGGCTGCACGTAAAATGGGGGAAAGAAACAAAGCCCGCTTTGACATTCATGTCAAGGAACAATGCTTGATGCCTGGAGACAGAGTCCTAATCCGAGTTCTAGGACTACCAAGGAAGCGGAAATTACGGAATAGATGGAGATCCACCCCTTATATAGTAGGGAAGCAGTTGCCTAACATCCCGGTTTACCAGCTTGTGGACAGGGACCTATGGTAACCTACCATAGACAGCATTTGCTCCCCATTGCACAAGACATTCGGTGGGAGGATCCCGGAAACTCCAGTACCCTGGAGAATCAGTCGTCAGAGATTAACTCCGGGAACAGGAGGAACAGCTGTAACAAGGAAGAGGAGAATGAGATTCACTCTGATGAATATACCTTGGGATATTACTATCAGGATAGTGACTGTCAGGGGGCCGAGACTGTCCTAGATCGGAATCATTTGGAACCAGAAGTACCCAACTCATCCAACCGGTGGGAACCGGAGGACGGGGGAAGTGATAAGGGTATGGGGAATGAAGGCAGTTGGGGAATGAGGGAAGATTCAGACCCAATGGATGACCCTGAGGGAGGAGTCGGGGTTATGTCCGAAGGACTAATTATGTCACCTAGGCCACAGCGAATCAGAATGCCCCCTAGGATACTCACCTATGAGCAGTTGGAGATCCCAACGGCAATTCCACTAATAGTGCATCCAAACATGGTAATGTCATGGGCCTACTTTGGGTACCCCCCAGGTCATGTAACATAGCCGGGTAGAGCCGTTGAGTAGATGGTGATGTCCACTCTTAATATATGTGTACTCACCATGGGGGAGAATATAGTGCTCTATGGACAGCATGCTATGGGGGGGGGGGGGGGGGGGTGAGAGCAACTGAGGTATAACTGGGGCCACTCTATATTGGGATTAATAAGGTATAGACACCCCTATAATGTGTATTGTGTATGTGAATGGGCAATATGTAAATATATAAAATAGATTGATTGTTTATTTACTGTATACTTTGATGTTATTCCATGTATGTATGTAAGGACTCCTCCCCTTTCTCACTGAGCACTTGCACGATCAGGGACACTACCATCTCTGCCTAAAGGTTACTGGCCGCAGCAGTAAGCAACCAGCACTTCATACAGAACGAAGCCGGCGTGTGAGCTCCGTGCGGCAATTGCAGCCAGATACATCATCCTTTCCTACGCTGACCACCGGCGGACGGTGCACGTCCAGGGAGTCTCGGAATAGGTGCATACACAGCCGGATTCGTGTGGCGGCTTTCATTCAATCAGCCGCATATTTGTTCTCTCCACAAACCCTTGCAGCACTAATTGGGTGAAGCACCCCCAGGGGTATTGAGTTCACAACAGTGTGGTTTTGAACATACACACACCAACGCGACGAACCCTCCAGCTCTATACAATATTGGGCCAGCTCTGGACTCACCCGGGGACGCTCGGGTGCATCAGCCCAAAGGGAGAGGTAATCTTTTGCTCACTTGCTATATATATGCCGGCTACTAATTCTGAAATCAACCTTTCAACAGTTCTAACATCACAGAGCCTACTGTGGCTATACGTTCAGTAACTGTGTCTTATTCATGAACTCTATTTCACAGCAATTTTGGCAACAGTGTTCCCTAAGGAGTATAACAGATTGATACATTTGAACTTTTTATTAGCTATTTCAGTGAGTTGTTTGATATAGCTTTTTACTGCAACAGTTTATACCATTTATATGATTTTTATGTGCATATTTGTGGCAAATCAGTGAGATAGGAATTATATATTAATTACCTATGAATTTGTTTTAATCAAGTGGTATTTTACTAAATCATTGTGATCATTAAATATTTATTTTACAAATCTACTCGTTTCTTTGGTTGTAATAGAACCCAGGAAATTATGGTGTTTAAATGCTATGAGCGCCTCTATTAACTTCTTTCTCTGGTTCATGTAGGTAGGAGCACCACACAACTCCTTATAGAGGCGAACGTGGTTTTTTACATCATTAATTCCAGGTTCGTGTCATTAAGATCGGCCCAATGAATAATTGTTAGACATATGCGCAGCAATTTTTTCTGTTGTTATGTATGTTATATGTGCCTGGGTATCCTTTGCATGGTGACTGGCAGGGCTGGATACTACTGGACCTACAGGGACACACTGGCGTGAGGGGACTGGAGAGACTGTTCCAGAAGCCCTCAGGGCAAGCTCGTTGGGAAGCACACAAACTGGTGAGACAGAAGCCGCAGGAATGTATTCCCGGTCCCGGCGGTGGTCTGTGAGAGCAGAGGCAGCAGAGCGTACCAGAGCTTAACTGAGCCGCACTGTTACCTGTACGGCACGGTCCTGCTCTTCCTCTGACAGTAAAGTACAGAGTGTCCACGGAGGTGTAAGGCATCCATTGGGAGCTCCGTAGCAACCAGAGAAGCGGTTACTGTGCGTCCCTCAGTGTGGAGGTGGAAACGCTGCGAGGGCGGCATCAGGCGGAAGTGGAGTCGGGGGAGCGCCACCCATCTACCCAAGAACCAAAGGGACTGTAAGTGAGCTGAAGTAACTCAAAGGCCTCACTCTTACACCAACCCCTATGGCTATATACTGTATGACGACATCGATAGTAGCTGCTGCATTACAGGAGGATCAGACAAGGGGCACTTCCTCATCACTGACAACCCCTCACACAAGATTAATTTGGACAGAACCTCTTCAGCATTAGCTTTAATATTGCAATAAAATATTCCTTGAGCTAGGCCGTCCATTATTACTAGACTTTAGACTGAATATTACAACCAAAGTCCTACACAGTCAATATTACATAGTATACATTGGTTGAGAAGAAAAGGAGATAGCAGGGCACGTTACTCCGTAGTAAGCAGTGGAGAAGTCATAGCTAAGTACAGACCACAGTGTGAAAAGGCAGGACTGAAAATACGTACACTGTTAGTAGTCAATTATAGTAGCCAAATATTGAGCAAGGACACAGCTGCCAGGAGAAGATACAGACCGTCATCAGTTATCATAAGTATTTAATATAAGGTGCTGACCAGTAAAGTGAAAGTCGGCAGGAGAGACAAGTGGTGGCTTAATTGCAACATACAATAAGTAGCAGAATTACCAGTAAAAGGAGTCTGCGGGAGCAACCCGAGAGTAACAGCTCATGTGCAACAAAGATAGCAAAGGACAGTTCGAATAGGAACAATGGTGGTCATTCCGAGTTGTTCGCTCGTTGCCGATTTTCGCTATACTGCGATTAGTCGCTTATTGTGCATGCGCAAGGTTCGCAGAGCGCAGGCGCTTGGTTATTTTACACAAAAGTTAGGTATTTTACTCACGGCATAACAAAGCTTTTTCATCGCTGTGCTGATCGTAGTGTGATTGACAGGAAGTGGGTGTTTCTGGGCGGAAACTGTCCGTTTCATGGGAGTGTGCGGAAAAACGCAGACGTTCGAGTTGCAAAACGCAGGAGTGGCTGGAGAAACGAGGGAGTGGTTGGGCAAATGCTGGGTGTGTTTGTGACGTCAAACCAGGAACGAAAAGGACTGAGCTGGTCGCAATGGCTGAGTAAGTCTCGAGCTACTCAGAAACTGCTAAGAATTTTCTAATCGCAATTCTGCTAATCTTTCATTCGCACTTCTACTAAGCTAAGATACACTCCCAGAGGGCGGCGGCTTAGCGTGTGCAATGCTGCTAAAAGCAGCTAGCGAGCGAACAACTCGGAATCACCCCCAATATTTCTAGTACATAACTAAAGGAGCTTGAATCTCTAGGTATTATTGAGAAAGTGTCCAAACAAAGAGTGAGTACTACTGTATTTCTCTTATATCAATCACAGAAGAAAGTAACATACATAGAAACTACAGTAAATAGCATTTAGTGTTTGTTGAAAACCACACAATAATAACTGGGAACAGCAGAACGGCATCGCCAATAACAGCAAAGTAGCATGCTAAACTAACAAGGAAAGGCATTATATAAAAGAGGAGCCAAGCATCATATATGTGAGAAGCCAGGCTTATTTTGTCTCATCGGGACAGCATTTCTGACATCGAATTGTTTCCCGCTGACTAGAATAAGATTAGTGATTATCCCTATTGAGATTTATATCCGTCTGGGATTATACAAGACTGAGGAAAGGTACTGTAGCTAACTGGGCCCATAAATAAGAGGCCAGGGAGAATATCTATAAGGATATATTTTTACCTACCCGGGTCTATAGTCTAACTGACTATGAAACAAGTGAGTTTTTGGTATTGCATGCAGTAATTTCTGTATAGGAAATGTAATAGTATTAGCCAATGTGCAAAGGTTATTCTGTAAAATTGTAGTATCAAAGTATGTAATGTTAGATACTCACTATTGATATTAAAAAAAACGTATACTCACTGTTGGAGCCGTCTTCTTGTCGGTGGAGGAACCTGCAACCGAAAAGGAGAATAGAGGTAACCCTGCCATCTAACATAGTCCTATATCTGTTCATAATTATATATGTACTTCAGACTGAGTTGTGATATTGCAGGAGTATATGCATTCTGGGTGGGCATTAATTTGACCCACTCCCTTTACCCTTTAGGCGTTCCCAAGCCAGCCTGGTAATTCCATCATCCAAAGAGCTTGGGTGGAGGCACTTTTTGGAGGATAAATTGTACCCCAGTTATAATAGGGAGGGGGGTTACAATAAGGTCCCACACTTGACACTGCATGTCTGAGCACAAAGCAAGCATGAAGTCAAAGGAATTGTCTGTAGGCCTCCAAGACAGGATTGTCTCGAGGCACAAATCTGGGGAAGGGTACAGAAAAATATCTGCTGCTTTGAAGGTCTCAATAAGAACAGTGGCCTCCATCATCCGTAAATGGAAGTGGTTCGGAACCAGCAGGAGTCTTCCTAGAGCTAGCCGGCCATCTAAACTGAGCGATCGGGGGAGAAGAGCCCTAGTCAGGGAGGTGACCAAGAACCCGATGGTCACTTTGTCAGAGCTACAGTAATCCTCTGGGGAGAGAAGAGAACCTTTCAGAAGGTATTATCTCTGCAGCAGTCCACCAATCAGGTCTGTATGGTACAGAGGCCAGACAGAAGCCACTCCTTAGTAAAAAGCACATGGCAGCCCGCCTTGAGTTTGCCAAAATGCACCTAAAGGACTCCCAGACCATGAGAAACAAAATTCTCTGGTCTGATGAGACAAAGATTGAACTCTTTGGCGTGAATGCCAGGCGTCATGTTTGGAGGAAACCAGGCACCGCTCATCACCAGTCCAATACCATCCCTACAGTGAAGCATGGTGATGGCAGCATCATGCTGTGGGGATAGTTTTCAGCAGCAGGAACTGGGTGACTAGTCAGGTTAGAGATAAAGATGAATGCAGCAATGTACAGAGACATCCTGGATGAAAACCTGCTCCAGAGTGCTCTTGAGCTCAGACTGGGGCGACGGTTCATCTTTCAGCAGGACAACGACCTTAAGCACACAGCCAAGATATCAAAGGAGTGGGTTCAGGACATCTCTGTGAATGTCCTTGGAGTGGCCTAGCCAGAGCCAAGACTTGAATCCGATTGGACATCTCTGGAGAGATCTGAAAATTGTTGTGCACCGACGCTCCCCATCCAACCTGATGGAGCTTGAGATGTGCTGCAAAGAGGAATTGGCAAAACTGCCCAAAGTTGTGTTGCATCATGTTCAAAAAGACTTGAGGCTGTAATTGCTGCTAAAAGTGCATCAACAAAGTATTGAGAAAAGGTTGTGAATACTTATGTACATGTGATTTCTTCATTTTTTATTTTTAATACATTTGTAAAAATCGTCATTATGGGGTATTGGTCCTCATTCCGAGTTGATCGCTAGCTGCTTTCAGTCGCAGCACGGCGATTAGTTGAAAAAGCGGCATTTCTGCACATGCGTACGGGCCGCAGTACGCACGCGCGAAGTACTTTCACACAAAACTATGCAGTTTTACACAAGGGCGAGCTACGCTTTTCTGTCGCTGTGTTGATCGGTGAGTGATTGACAGGAAGTGGGTGTTTCTGGGTGGTAACTGGCCTTTTTTAGGGAGTGTGCTAAAAAACGCAGGCGTGACAGGTAAAAACGCAGGAGTGGCTGGGGAAACGGCGGGGTGGCTGGCCGAACGCAGGGCGTGTTTGTGACGTCAAAGCAGGAACTAAACTGACTGAGGTGATCGCAAGATAGGAGTAGGTTTGGAGCTGCTCAGAAACTGCATGAACATTTTTACGAGCAGTTCTGCTAACCTTTCGTTCGCACTTCTGCTAAGCTAAGATACACTCCCAGAGGGCGGCGGCCTAGCGTGTGCACTGCTGCTAAAAGCAGCTAGCGAGCGATCAACTCGGAATGAGGGCCATTGTGTGCAGAATTTTGAGGGAAAAAATTAATTTATTCCATTTTGAAATAAGGCTGTTACATAACAAAATGTGGAAATAGTGAAGCGCTGTGAATACTTTCCGGATGCACTGTATATATATCCCAGAATGGCGCCACTCCAGTTTCACAATTAAAACTCAAAACGGCATCTTGCTTTCATCGTTTGATGAAAGGATGTGCTTCTGGTAGTGAGGCAGGGATATGCTGCTGGCAGTGAGGCAGGGATATGCTGCTGGCAGTGAGGCAGAGATGTGCTGCTGGCAGTGAGGCAGAGATGTGCTGCCTTTTTGTCAGTAGTCTCATGTATTCTTTACAGTTGGGATGTTTACAGATGGTCATATGACAGTTGGAAGTGTGCGGTTACATTGGGAACTGTACAGTCATTGTGAAATAATGAACTGTCATCTGATCTAATGTATCCAACCATGGCCCTCATTCCGAGTTGTTCGCTCGGTAATTTTCTTCGCATCGCAGCGATTTTCCGCTAATTGCGCATGCGCAATGTTCGCACTGCGACTGCGCCAAGTAAATTTGCTAAGATGTTTGGTATTTTACTCACGGCATTACGCGGTTTTTTCTTCGTTCTGGTGATCGTAGTGTGATTGACAGGAAGTGGGTGTTTCTGGGCGGAAACTGGCCGTTTTATGGGAGTGTGTGAAAAAACGCTGCCGTTTCTGGGAAAAACGCGGGAGTGGTTGGAGAAACGGGGGAGTGTCTGGGCGAACGCTTGGTGTGTTTGTGACGTCAAACCAGGAACGACAAGCACTGAACTGATCGCACTGGAAGAGTAAGTCTCGAGCTACTCAGAAACTGCAGAGAAATGTTTTCGCAATATTGCGAATCTTTCGTTCGCAATTCTGCTAAGCTAAGATTCACTCCCAGTAGGCGGCGGCTTAGCGTGTGCAATGCTGCTAAAAGCAGCTTGCGAGCGAACAACTCGGAATGAGGGCCCATGTTATTGAGTTTTCTGTCATCATACCATGTTATTTTATATGTAACAGATATACCACTGTTAGGTGTGTGGTCACGCTCTGCGCAGGGCCAGCTCTACCTTTAGGCAGCTGCCTACGGTGCCAGGATCTGGGGGGGGGGGGGAGTGCCTGCCTGTCACAAAATCAAGGATGTCTAGGAAGGAAGCAGTCTTGTTGTACTTAATGCAAGTGGTGGCTGTGGAGCGTCTAAGTCACATTTTCAGCTGAAGGCCTGGAAGTGGGCAATGGCGGTGATTGGGGGCAGTAGGTTGAAGTTTTGCCTAGGACACAGAGAAACCTTGCACCAGCCATGGATATACGCATACCTTGGTGCACATTGTAATGCACGAGGCCGAAGGCACACCCAACAGTGGTATATCTATCTTATAAAATGGTCCCTGTTGTGTCAAAATAGTTCTATGTGGAGATAATGTAGGGTGAAACAGATATTTGCTGATGTGAAGTGTCTGCTCAGGGAAGTCCTGTTCACATTTTTGAATAAATCATCATTGTACAAGTCATTTTTGATGAAGTCTGAGGTGAAATAATTTGAGTTACTGTATGTGGTAAAATTTACAGTTTTAGAAATTTTCTGTCAGAAAAATCTGTTATTGTGCGGCAGCGATTTGCTGCTCCCCTGTGAACAGTGTTCCTGTGAGAGCTGTTTTGATGTAACTTGTGAAGCAATACGGCTGTGGCTTTGGGCGGGATGTACTAAGCTTAGAAAAGTGATAATTTCCCTGTGATAAAGTTCCAGCCAATCAGCTCCTAACTGCCATGTCACAGACTGGGTTTAAAAACTGACAGGAGGTGATTGGCTGGTACTTTATCACAGGGAAATTACAAATTTTCAAATCTTAGTACATCCCGCCCTCTGTGATCAGGTTCAAATTAGTTGGAAGTTGGAAGTAGATCATGCCCGTGGTGTGCGGTGGTGGGGAAATAATGCATGCTCATGTAAGCCAATGTGTCCAGTTATGTTGGTTAAATCTGTCTCAATATACCACACCATTATATATATATATATATAGCGTGCAAATGGACGGCACGCCCCGGGTTAATGAAGACTCTAAACACACTTTAAATGGTATATATACAGTCTATCTATATATATATATATTAGTGATGAGCGGGTTCGGTTTCTCGGAATCCGAACCCCCCCCCCGAACTTCACCCATTTTACACGGGTCCGAGGCATACTCGGATACTCCAGTATTGCTCGGTTAACCCGAGCGCGCCCGAACGTCATCATCCCGCTGTCGGATTCTTGCGAGATTCGGATTCTATATCAGGAGCCGCGCGTCGCCGCCATTTTTCACTCGTGCATTGGAAATGATAGTGAGAGGACGTGGCTGGCGTCCTCTCACTTTGTTTCAGAACTTTCAGGGGGCTGCAAATATCTTTATTCTGGGGACCAGCAGTATTATAGGAGGAGTACAGTGCAGAGTTTTGCTGACCAGTGACCACCAGTATTATACGTTCTCTGCCTGAAAAACGCTCCATATCTGTGCTCTGTGTGCTGCATATATCTGTGCTCACACTGCTTTATTGTGGGGACTGGGGACCAGCAGTATTATATAGGAGGAGTACAGTGCAGAGTTTTGCTGACCAGTGACCACCAGTATTATACGTTCTCTGCCTGAAAAACGTTACATATCTGTGCTGCATTGTACTATATAGTAGGAGTACAGTGCATAATTTTGCTGACCACCAGTATATAATATATAGGAGTACGGTACAGTAGGCCACTGCTCTACCTACCTCTGTGTCGTCAAGTATACTATCCAGCCATACCTGTGGTGCATTTCAGCTTTGCACAGTTTGCTGACCACCAGTATATAATATATAGCAGTACGGTACAGTAGGCCACTGCTCTACCTACCTCTGTGTCGTCAAGTATACTATCCATCCATACCTGTGGTGCATTTCAGTTTTGCACAGTTTGCTGACCACCAGTATATAATATATAGCAGTACGGTACAGTAGGCCGCTGCTCTACCTACCTCTGTGTCATCAAGTATACTATCCATCCATACCTGTGGTGCATTTCAGTTTTTCACAGTTTGCTGACAACCAGTATATAATATATAGCAGTACGGTACAGTAGGCCACTGCTCTACCTACCTCTGTGTCGTCAAGTATACTATCCAGCCATACCTGTGGTGCATTTCAGCTTTGCACAGTTTGCTGACCACCAGTATATAATATATAGCAGTACGGTACAGTAGGCCACTGCTCTACCTACCTCTGTGTCGTCAAGTATACTATCCATCCATACCTGTGGTGCATTTCAGTTTTGCACAGTTTGCTGACCACCAGTATATAATATATAGCAGTACAGTACAGTAGGCCACTGCTCTACCTACTTCTGTGTCGTCAAGTATACTACCCAACCATACCTGTGGTGCATTTCAGTTTTGCACAGTTTGCTGACCACCAGTATATAATATATAGCAGTACAGTACAGTAGGCCACTGCTCTACCTACCTCTGTGTCGTCAAGTATACTACCCAACCATACCTGTGGTGCATTTCAGTTTTGCACAGTTTGCTGACCACCAGTATATAATATATAGCAGTACGGTAAAGTAGGCCGCTGCTCTACCTACCTCTGTGTCGTCAAGTATACTATCCATCCATACCTGTGGTGCATTTCAGTTTTGCACAGTTTGCTGACCACCAGTATATAATAGATAGCAGTACGGTACAGTAGGCCACTGCTCTACCTACTTCTGTGTCGTCAAGTATACTATCCATCCATACCTGTGGTGCATTTCAGTTTTGCACAGTTTGCTGACCACCAGTATATAATATATAGCAGTACGGTACAGTAGGCCACTGCTCTACCTACCTCTGTGTCGTCAAGTATACTATCCATCCATACCTGTGGTGCATTTCAGTTGTGCGCAGTATATATAGTAGTAGGCCATTGCTATTGATACTGGCATGTAATTCCACACATTAAAAAATGGAGAACAAAAATGTGGAGGGTAAAATAGGGAAAGATCAAGATCCACTTCCACCTCGTGCTGAAGCTGCTGCCACTAGTCATGGCCGAGATGATGAAATGCCATCAACGTCGTCTGCCAAGGCCGATGCCCAATGTCATAGTAGCGAGCATGTAAAATCCAAAACACAAAAGTTCAGTAAAATGACCCAAAAATCAAAATTAAAAGCGTCTGAGGAGAAGCGTAAACTTGCCAATATGCCATTTACGACACGGAGTGGCAAGGAACGGCTGAGGCCCTGGCCTATGCTCATGGCTAGTGGTTCAGCTTCACATGAGGATGGAAGCACTCATCCTATCGCTAGAAAAATGAAAAGACTTAAGCTGGCAAAAGCACAGCAAAGAACTGTGCGTTCTTCTAAATCACAAATCCCCAAGGAGAGTCCAATTGTGTCGGCTGCGATGCCTGACCTTCCCAACACTGGACGGGAAGAGGTGGCGCCTTCCACCATTTGCACGCCCCCTGCAAGTGCTGGAAGGAGCACCCGCAGTCCAGTTCCCGATAGTCAAATTGAAGATGTCACTGTTGAAGTACACCAGGATGAGGATATGGGTGTTGCTGGCGCTGAGGAGGAAATTGACAAGGAGGATTCTGATGGTGAGGTGGTTTGTTTAAGTCAGGCACCCGGGGAGACACCTGTTGTCCGTGGGACGAATATGGCCATTGACATGCCTGGTCAAATTACAAAAAAAATCACCTCTTCAGTGTGGAATTATTTTAACACAAATGCGGACAACAGGTGTCAAGCCGTGTGTTGCCTTTGTCAAGCTGTAATAAGTAGGGGTAAGGATGTTAACCACCTCGGAACATCCTCCCTTATACGTCACCTGCAGCGCATTCATCATAAGTCAGTGACAAGTTCAAAAACTTTGGATGACAGCGGAAGCAGTCCACTGACCACTAAATCCCTTCCTCTTGTAACCAAGCTCCTGCAAACCACACCACCAACTCCCTCAGTGTCAATTTCCTCCTTACACAGGAAAGCCAATAGTCCTGCAGGCCATGTCACTGTCAAGTCTGACGAGTCCTCTCCTGCCTGGGATTCCTCCGATGCATCCTTGAGTGTAACGCCTACTGCTGCTGGCGCTGCTGTTGCTGCTGCTGGGAGTCGATCGTCATCCCAGAGGGGAAGTCGGAAGACCACTTGTACTACTTCCAGTAAGCAATTGACTGTCCAACAGTCCTTTGCGAGGAAGATGAAATATCACAGCAGTCATCCTGCTGCAAAGCGGATAACTCAGGCCTTGGCAGCCTGGGCGGTGAGAAACGTGTTTCCGTTATCCACCGTTAATTCACAGGCAACTACAGACTTGATTGAGGTACTGTGTCCCCGGTACCAAATACCATCTAGGTTCCATTTCTCTAGGCAGGCGATACCAAAAATGTACACAGACCTCAGAAAAAGAGTCACCAGAGTCCTAAAAAATGCAGTTGTACCCAATGTCCACTTAACCACGGACATGTGGACAAGTGGAGCAGGGCAGACTCAGGACTATATGACTGTGACAGCCCACTGGGTAGATGTATTGCCTCCTGCAGCAAGAACAGCAGCGGCGGCACCAGTAGCAGCATCTCGCAAACGCCAACTCGTTCCTAGGCAGGCTACGCTTTGTATCACCGCTTTCTAGAAGAGGCACACAGCTGACAACCTCTTACGGAAACTGAGGAACATCATCGCAGAATGGCTTACCCCAAATGGACTCTCCTGGGGATTTGTGACATCAGACAACGCCAGCAATATTGTGCGTGCACTACATCTGGGCAAATTCCAGCACGTCCCATGTTTTGCACATACATTGAATTTGGTGGTGCAGAATTAGTTAAAAAACGACAGGAGCGTGCAAGAGATGCTGTCGGTGGCCCGAAGAATTGCGGGCCACTTTCGGCATTCAGCCACCGCGTGCCGAAGACTGGAGCACCAGCAACCAGTCCTGAACCTGCCCTGCCATCATCTGAAGCAAGAGGTGGTAACAAGGTGGAATTCAACCCTCTATATGCTTCAGAGGATGGAGGAGCAGCAAAAGGCCATTCAAGCCTATACATCTGCCCACGATATAGGCAAAGGAGGGGGAATGCACCTGACTCAAGCGCAGTGGAGAATGATTTCAATGTATTGCAAGGTTCTGCAACCCTTTGAACTTGCCACACGTGAAGTCAGTTCAGACACTGCCAGCCTGAGTCAGGTCATTCCCCTCATCAGGCTTTTGCAGAAGAAACTGGAGACATTGAAGGAGGAGCTAAAACAGAGCGATTCTGCTAGGCATGTGGGACTTGTGGATGGAGCCCTTAATTTGCTTAACCAGGATTCACGGGTGGTCAATCTGTTGAAATCAGAGCACTACATTTTGGCCACCGTGCTCGTTCCTAGATTTAAAACCTACGTTGTATCTCTCTTTCCGGCAGACACAAGTCTGCAGAGGTTCAAAGACCTGCTGGTGAGAAAATTGTCAAGTCAAGCGGAACGTGACCCGTCAACAGCTCCTCCTTCACATTCTCACTCAACTGGGGGTGCGAGGAAAAGGCTAAGAATTCCGAGCCCACCCGCTGGCGGTGATGCAGGGCAGTCTGGAGCGAGTGCTGACATCTGGTCCGGACTGAGGACCTGCCAGCGATTACTGACATGTCGTCTACTGTCACTGCATATGATTCTCTCACCATTGAAAGAATGGTGGAGGATTATATGAGTGACCGCATCCAAGTAGGCACGTCAGACAGTCCGTACGTATACTGGCAGGAAAAAGAGGCAATTTGAAGGCCCTTGCAGAAACTGGCTTTATTTTACCTAAATTGCCCACCCTCCAGTGTGTACTTCGAAAGAGTGTTTAGTACAGCCGCTCACCTTGTCAGCAATCGGCATACAAGGTTACTTCCAGAAAATTTGGAGAAGATGATGTTCATCAAAATGAATTATAATCAATTCCTCCGTGGAGACATTCACCAGCAATTGCCTCCACAAACTACACAGGGACCTGAGATGGTTGATTCCAGTGGGGACGAATTAATAATCTATGAGGAGGGGGATGTACACAGTGAAAGGGGTGAGGAATCGGACGATGAGGAGGAGGTGGACATCTTGCCTCTGTAGAGCCAGTTTGTGCAAGGAGAGATTGATTGCTTCTTTTTTGGTGGGGGCCCAAACCAACCAGTCATTTCAGTCACAGTTGTGTGGCAGACCCTGTCGCTGAAATGATGGGTTTGTTAAAGTGTGCATGTCCTGT